>NC_141706.1:4936396-5124757 GCF_971803275.1 Cyanistes caeruleus | reverse complement strand
GTTTTCCTTCTTTCTTTCCTTTCTTTCTTTCTTTCCTTCCTTTCTTTCCTTCTTTCCTTCTTTCCTTCTTTCTTTCTTTCTTTCTTTCTTTCTTTCTTTCTTCTTTCTTTCTTTCTTTCTTTCTTTCTTTCTTCTTTCTTTCTTTCTTTCTTTCTTTTCTTTCTTTCTTTCTTTCTTTCTTTCTTTCTTTCTTTCTTTCTTTCTTTCTTTCTTTCTTTCTTTCTTTCTTTCTTTCTTTCTTTCTTTCTTTCTTTCTTTCTTTCTTTCTTTCTTTCTTTCTTTCTTTCTTTCTTTCTTTCTTCTTTCTTTCTTTCTTTCTTTCTTTTCTTTCTTTCTTTCTTTCTTTCTTTCTTTCTTTCTTTCCTTCTTTCTTTCTTTCCTTCTTTCCTTCTTTCTTTCTTTCTTCTTTCCTTCTTTCTTTCCTTCTTTCTTCCTTCTTTCTTTCCTTCTTTCCTTCTTTCCTTCTTTCCTTCTCTTTTTTTTCTTTCCCTGAAAATTACTTAAATGATACTTAAAATATTTTTACATTCTATTTCTATAAGCGGAATTGATATCTATATTTGTAAAACCAATATTTTTTTATTGTTCAGATTTCTTGCCTAAAGTGACAAGTCTTGGATAGCACAGGGAGGAAGAAACAGAACCACTGAAAATTACTTGACAAAAAAAAATTAAAACAGCAAATAAGTTTTTGACATCCATTTGAGAAGAGGAAAAAGAGCATAGAATGAAAAGCAAATATGACAAAGGAAATGGGGTTTCAGCTGCTCCCAGGCTAGATTATCTGTGCAAGATGAAAGTGGATGGGTAAAGTTGGTTCTTGAACCTCTGGGTTGCTTTTGTGTGAGAGAAAGATCTATAGTCATGTTTACCTCTGGTAAAATTTCTGAAAAATTTAGCAGCCAGCTCTTTCATTTGGGGAAGTTTCTCTCAGAAGACAAAGTAAGATTACTTCAGCCAGCATAAATGACAGAAGTATGAGTTGTCCCGAGCTCAGGACCTCTGGACAATGAACCAGTATGATTTCACAGAAGCCATTTATTGTTTACATTACACATTTATACATTCCAAACCTGCTGTTCACACGATCACTCATCTTTTCCTTGGTGCCCCTGTCCTGTCCACAGGCTCTGCACACTCCCCTCGGGGCACAGGACTGGTCACAGCCCAGGTGTTCAACCCCTCTCTGTCACCTGGCTCCTGTGGTCCTGTTTTCTTGTTTTTCAGCCTCTTCTTTCCTATTTTTTTGAATAGCTTATGTCTCAGCAACCTTGAGAAATTCCAGAGGGTCTGAAAATAAACTCTAAATACTATTTGGCTGGAGCACATCATGGCCCAAGCTGTCCAGGTGCATTACTACATAAGTAGACTTTACATATTTAAGAGGAACTGGAATGGAAGGCTATTATAAAAAAAAACAAACAACAACACTTTTTTTTGTCTGAATATTTTGTCTTTTCCCTTTCTTGGTGTAAGCCATCCTGGGTTTGCCTTCCAGAAACCACACTTGTTTGTTTTTCCTGTTATATAACCCTTTCTAAAGTTTTGTTCAGCATCAAGCTTTTCCTGCCCCTGATGTGCATTAATTGAAGTGAAATGAAAGCAAAACTGTCACATATTTCTGGTCTCCTTGGAAAGCTTCCCCTCTGACTGATTTTTACAGTCCCATTTCCCTCTTTCTGTATTTATTAGTATTAGCTTTTTTACCTCAGTTGGGTTCCTAGATGAAATCATATCCCATCTAGATATTATCTCATAGAAATTCCCTCAACCTAAATATTTAAATAAGTATCCCACTGGCAAATAGATCAATTAATTTATTTTTAAATACAACTGGGTCCTGTTTGAGGATGAGTTTCTACTGCAAGCACAGGGAACCTCCACCTGCTCCCTGCTTGCATTGAGATTATTGAGGATACCACCATCAGTTTAAAACCTGACTTATGTTTAAACTTGATGTTTCCATGTTTTTCAAGTTGAGTTTAGGATTTTTGGATTTGTTGTACTTTTGCCAAGGGGATGTTTAGTAAAAGCTGCATGGCTACATAGATATTTTGTTTTTCTTTGCATTATTTTCTTCTTTGTCTCACTGTGTAAAGAGAAAATTAGAAAGGGATAGCAAACTAATAGCTGGCAAATTGCACATCACCCTTTCTATAGCTCAGGTTTGGCAATTTTTCTCGTATTGCCTGCTTCAGTAATTAATTCATGCTTTATGTCCCCTGTTATTCTTTAGGAATTTATGGGTTGGCAGTGTGCTTCCAAGCCTCTTAATGCAACATGCCCTCCCCTGGAGCATCTCCTTGCTCCTGCCTGGTTGCTCTGCAGGCTTCCCAGCATCTCCAAGTGGGTGACTCCCACTGGAGAGTGGGAGTCACTGTGAGAGTGCTCAGAGGTTTGCTGAGAGAGGTTAGAAAGAGATGGATCATTTTCATGTCTTGAATTCTGTTGAGATCTAGTTGCATTTGAGGGAACAAAAAAAAAAAAAAAAAGAAAAAGCTTGAAAGATTAAACCACTTTCCCTAACATTACTCTTACTTAATATTTTCTTAGAAAGACACATTTTTTATACTCAGTGCTCTAAAATAATAAGCAGAAAAATCTGTGAAGCATTTCTTACTCATTTTCAATGAATTACATAGCTTTTGGTAATTCATCCTCCTACACACATCCCATACAATGACTTGAGTGTTCACTAAGGAAACATAATTGTGGTACAGGTAACAAGGCACAGATGCCAGGATGGGTTGGGATGCACTCTCTCCCATCGATATTAGCCCCTCCCAGCTGGGGAACAAAATGGGAGTTAGACTCTTAATTTAAGTCAGGAAGTCCACAATTTATCAGGCATACAAATGTCTCTGCTTATCCTTGCTATTTTTCTGGCAGTTATTCAGAAATGTCATAATGTGGTTGCTACTGCAAGGACAGAAGAACTTTTGAAAGTAGTTTTCTATTTTAGAGGCGAGCTGAGATATTTGTCAGATCCTTCGGAGATGGAAGAACAGCTTCATGGAAATAAAGTTTCTCTGTCATTGATATAACAGCAACAACAACAGAACCTGAACGTTCTGCACTCTTACAGTCTGTTGTTTGTTTTTTAATTTCTGATAGGAAGTTATTTTCAGACTGCAAATTTGGGCAAGCTGAATTAAAACTTGCTTCTCTTTTTATTCAGTTTTGTTTTTAATCTGATCTCTACTAAAACTATCGAAATGTCAGCTGTTGTAATTGAATTGGATAAGATTTCGTCAGATGAGACTGAAAGCAAAAGGGATTCCAAGCCAGATTTTAAGCAAAGCAAATTCAGTCAATCATGTGCTGATTATCACGGCTTTCAACTTCACTGCTCGTGTTCTGCACCAGCTGGTAAGCATGTATTTATATAACTTATTTCCTCAAATCTCTGTCTACTTCCTCATGTAACATGTGGCAATGAAACTGTAAAACCCAGCAAGGAAAACATAGGAATTGTTGCTGTCATGCAAGCATTATAGGGATTAATTTTTAGTTCAGATAGAGGGTAGAAGTTATTGCTTAAAAAGAATCTGTGTCTCCTGAATCCTCTAGCACATGGCGTGGGCAACAAGAGGCTGTTACCTTGGCATTGCAGGAAGATGAGCTTTCCATAGGAGATGATATCATTTTTGTGTAAATTAGAGCAGCCTGAGCTGCTGCTCTGACAGGAGACTTTGCAAAGTGTGTCTATAAGCTGTGCTCTCTAGTGCCTGTCACTGTGGCTCCTTGACTGGTTTTCTTCTGGGTTTTTGTCATATGTAAAGAGGGAAATGCATATTGCCTGTTTTTATATTGGGCAGGTGTTGTGTATACATGGAATAGATCCACAAAAATGTCAATTTTTGTGAGCATTTTGAAATTTGAATTTTTCCAAAAATTCACAGGCATGAAAAATACAGACTGTAGCTGCCTTGAATTGTCTAATATAACCAAGGGGACATATCTGCAGTTAATTAATGGAATCCCAGTTAATCCCCACAAGTCTTCTTAAGCATTGGGTAGTTCTTCACCTAGGAAACAGCTTCTGAGAATGGCTACTCTGATTTCTTTTGGACTACATAAGTATTATGGCTTTCACAACTCCCAAAGAATAATTTGATTTTCATCATGATTTCACTTGCCCAGAACAAAACACAGACTTGGCAAGTGGAGAATATCTGAATGTAATTGATACTCTATATCCTGGGACAGGACAACTGAAGTGCAGGGGAAGTCTGCACCTTTCAGACTGGCTGAAGTAGCTGAATATATGAATCAAATGGTAATAATGTTTGGAACATATTCTATATTCTATATTCTATATTCTATATTCTATATTCTATATTCTACATTCTATATTCTATATTCTATATTCTATATTCTATATTCTATATTCTATATTCTATATGCTATATTCTATATTTCTATATTTCTATAGATTATAAATTCAGTTCTTGCACATTAAAATGGTCAAATGGTTGGGATCTTTCTTTTGTAATAAAAACAGGTGGCTTTTGCTTTCCCTAATAGAAATTTTCTAATTTCTCTTTCTCTGAAGCCTTCAGTAACTTTTGTGAAACAGAATTTTCATAGTAGATGCACTTGTGAAATTTTCTCTTGTATGTCATCAGGGTTTGTAAGGTCAGGAATTTGGGGTCTGTCTGTTACCCTGGGATCCTATTTCATAATTTTTTAAAATACTTCTCCTACCCCTAGAGTTCACTCAAGAACTTGTGCATGTGCTAAGTGATTTACTCAGCTATTTTCCTTAAATGACAAACTAACCTGTTGAGCTTAACTTGTTGATAAAGAATTAAATGAACTTCCAGCATAAGCAATATACTGTTGCTCAGAATTCTGCATGAATAAAAATAAACCACACTCCCTTGTTTGATTCTTCCATTCAGAAAAAAAATCTTATTTTCTTTTAAAAAGGATTTTGTCTTGCTACTATGTGTTGCAAACACTTATTTAATATTCCTGAAGTAGAAACAGTGCTAACAAACATCTCTGACCTTGTCAGAGTTTGGAGATTTTCTTTGTTTATCTTCATGAGCAGAATCAAATAAATACTGATGCTTTGTCTTAGTGTTTTGGGGTGTTATGAATGATTACCTAAAGGAAATACCATCTTATTTTTTGGACTTCTAAAATTTTCCTTGATATTTTTATTTTACCAGTCTTTAGGGAAGCCCTTTGTGGTTTCTGGTGCAGTGTTGATTGAAGTCTGAATGGAGAAGTGTAAACAAATCCTATTTGGCTTCCACATGTCTTTTCCTAAAAGGAACTTCTACTTGCTTAGCCTTGGTTATTGATAAAAATAAACAGCTCTGGGTTATACTACAATTATGGACAATAATTCTTTGTGTAGACTGTTTACCAACAGTGCTGTTTGTCAGGCAGAAGAATATTTCAAGCTATGGAAATTAACAGAAATTTTTCTCTTAGAATTTAGGTTTGGGTTGGATTTGTTTTTTTGGTTTTTTTTTTTGTTTGTTTTCAAATGGTAATTTGTAAACATCCAGGGAAATCAGCATCCTAAATCTGGGTGCTGCCCTGAAGTTTGCTAATGTTGGCTTCCCTTCCCCAAGGGACTCCACCTCCACAGCTGCAGCCTTGGGAGTCTTATATTTAGTGTCAATGAACTTTAGATTTCCAACTGGTTTTTTTGAAAAGAATTTTTAAAGGACTCACATAAAATTGTTCATATCACCAACAAATGATAAGAAAAGGAGTTTGAGCTATGAAAACATAAAGTACTCAGTGTTAACCTACAGAAAAGCAGTAACTTCCTTGTTCTTCTGTTCAATTTGCTGCTCACAGTATTGTTTCTTCTGAGAGCCTTATTTTTCATTTTTTTTTATGCAGTGCTTGTTATATAATTCTTTTGGTATACAAAGCAGAGAATTCAATATAGAGATATTTCACTTAAGAAAAGCTTTCCTTGTAGTACTGATGTGTTGCTACTTTTAAACATAAGACCTACAAAAAGTGAACACTGACAAAGTAAAGTGGCATCCTGAAATACACTCTGATGTTCAAGAAATGTTGTTGGGACAGAAAAATATTAACCATATTTTTATTTTGTTTTATTTTCAATTCTGATGCAAGTACCAATCCTGAGGTCTATTTTTTGGGGATCTTCACACACATCAAAATACATTGCAGATACATCAAAATATACTGCAGATTAATAACACTAGAATAAGAACAGAAGTATTGGTAAGTTCTGAGTACAGAGTACAGATTTTTTTTTTCCATTTAGAGCCTTATTGAAATCTTTAGGGGTTTATCAGTTGCAGAAACATATTGAGACATTGGTTCAAGAAATTAAATGAATAACCAAAAGCAGTTGATGAATGCCCCAGGAACAGATTAGAAACTGTTGATGGCTTCCATGGAGCTGGGATTACCTGGTTTGAGTGCAGCAGTGACACTTCAGACACAACAGATAATGTTGGATTGGTATGGACTGACACTTTAGGGATGTCAAGCAATCTTTAAAAAAATCATGCTTATCTTGATTTTTAAGGTTGTTCCTCTGCAAAGAATTTTTAATACAATATATAGGATGAATGCAGGTGTCACAGCCACAGCAGTTTGCCATCACCCATGGAAAACAGGCTGCTCCTAACAGAGAAATACAGAACCATTTCTCTGTTGTACTGCAAGAGTAGAATTTCCTCCAAGAGCTGGTCTGTTTGCTCTTCAGACTTCTCATAGCCAGCAAAGCTTATCTGAATATTGCAGATGTAAATATTTGTGCAGATTTAAACCTTATTATCCCTGATATTTGCATTTCCATCTCTTGCTAGTCTGGAAGAGACTGAAAACACTTGACCTGCAATCTTTATTGGCCAAGCCAGAGTACAGCACTCGAATTGTCCTGAAATTAGAAATGCATGAAACCACATGTGTTTGACTCTGTGACTTCTAGTGGAATGATACAAGGCTAGAAAAACACCTACTTGTTTTTACCTTCAATGCGGTTCTTTCACTGAGGAGTTTTTTTGGGGGCATCTTCTATGGTGAATGCAGGTGAAGAGAAAAGGGGAAGAAGAGAATATTCATACAGGAATGGAGACTGGGGTGCAAATTTATATAGAATGTCCTTGGTCTTCAGTGCTGGCAAGAGCCAGTCTTTTTGCTGCTGTGCCTAAAGATGAACCCTGAGCTACAGCTGGAAGATCTATAGCTCTTTGGCACTGCCCTCTGAACTAAAATTTAATTAATAATACAAAAAAAATGACCGTGTATCTAAAGAATAATTCAGAGTTAGCAGAGAGGCCTAACATACTGAGGCATTCACTTCTGTCCCAGGAGTTATGACTTCTTGGATAAATGGATAAATGGAAACTAAACTGAATATAAAAATCCAGCTCCTCCCAGAGGCATCATTTCTCTTCTGTGCACTTCCTCCATTTAATGGGCCATTTACTTTCATGGAGAATGGGGTTGTTCACCAAAATCCAAGAAAAGACACTAATGATATGTAATAGTGTATTTTATTTCCCAAGCTATCTCAGTAGCAACAGAAGTCTGGAAAGGATATGCTGACCTCACAGACCAAACTTCCCTTGATTTGAAATGTGAGGTCAATACTTGCAAAAGAGATGAGTGCAGGCTTGGTAACAACAGTGAAAAGATGGAAGCAAGAGTGAACTCTGAGCACTCTTCCTGCAGTACAGTGTGTCTTGCAAAACCTGAATACAGCAGTGAAATACTTGTATCTTATCTGTTAGAAGTGCGTCTGCATGCTTAAATCTTTTTCAGTTGAATAACGAGCATAAATTGATAATTTATTATCAGTTATGGCGTATTAGAAGATGCAAAATGACTCAGTGTAGATGGGGGGGACACAGAGGAATTTCAGGTTTCTTAAAAGTTAAGTCTTGAGTTATGTGTCTATATGGAATGTTTTAAAAAGCCAAGTCTGAAGCCTGTGAGCATTGTAAGTAGAATGGACTGATGGCCATGAATCAATAAGTTTGGTAAGTAAAAGAAGCTCTTATCCTGATACAGAATAAAGTTGTATTTAATGCTTTAACACTGAACTAACTGTAAATTCTAATGGCTATGTCTAGAAGATATGCAGTCAGGAAACAAATGATGTCATTTAGTACATTGTATATGTTACTGTTTGCAGTGTTACAAACCCCAAATGTGGGTTGTTTCATTATTACACCACCAAAAATGTATAGAAACTCTGGCAGACTTTCTAAACCCTTGTGGTATTTATATCAGCATTGTGATATTATCTATGTTAATCTGATTTTAAAAACCAAACCAAAAAAACAAAGAAGAAAACTTCCTGAAAACACAAGTTTGGTAACATTTAGAAAGGAAATCACAGGAGAGATGGAATTATGTGGAGTTATCTGTGCAGGCAGCTGAATGTTATAAATAGAAAGTTCTGAGTGGTTCTGGAAGACGCAAGTGTCTTTTTCCAAAACTAAATGGTGAAAAAGGATTTGGCTGCCTGTTAGTCTCAGTCCCAAAATGTGCTGTTTTGCTGGTAAAATAATAAATTTGGAATGGTATCCTGAGGAATTCTGTATCTATACACAAAGGTGTTTGTAATCATTTAGATCTCTCTCATTTTTGTGCTCCTCCTTTGTGGAGGGAGAGGGAGGGCAGGTTGAAGTCACTAAGATACAACTACATCGACCTCTTGTGGCAGTACAAGAATGTCAAAACTATCTGGCTGTACAGCTTTTGAAATCAAGTAGCCTCAGGCTTCTGTTTTGAAGATTTGACTAATTAGGGTTATTATTTCTAAAATTTATGTATTCTTTCATGTGTGAAAATAAAATAGAAAGCACTTCTGCTGCTATACTTCTGTTTTGAAATGGCTTTCTGTAAACTCAGGTTGTAGTCAGATGCTAATATTAACTATTTTAAGGTGTTTTTAACAAGAAAGGTAGTAAATTGTTTAATGAATTTGATTCAAAGGCCCATAATGATGTATGTTGAAGATAAACTGCTTCAGTCCCACCCAAATACTGAAATTCATGCTAATTTCTACAGTGCCTTCTTGAATATCTTGATTTTTTGTTTTTTTCTGGTACTTCCTTTTAGAAAATAAATTCTCTTGTTAGCAAAGTCTTCTTTTGGTAGGTGCATTAACTGTTCTTTTCTTTAAATTTGTTTTTCTCACATTCTTTTCCTGATCTAATAAGGAATAACAGGCCAGTCATAGTGGGCATGGCACTGGAACCATGAATAAAACTGATTTTTACTTTCCCTGCCTAGGCACTGAGAAAGAGCTAAGTATCAGAAATTAATGAAATCACTAAAACAACTTGAGTCAGACCACATTTAAGCTTTTTCTCATCTTATTGTGGTCACCCTTTGCCTTTTATATTCTAAAGGTTCTGATTTTGACTCAAAAAAAAACCCACAAGAAAAACACCCTTGTAGAGTATTACTTACTCAATCTTTCCTTCACCCAAAAAAACCACTGTGCTGAACCTGAATAAGGGAACTAACGAATTATTTAATGGAACCACCATCAAAATCTCATGTGCCACACTCCGGGTTCCTACTGTCTGATTCTCTTTTGCCCAAGGGTGAGACTTGCAAGGTTTACAAGCTTTTTCTTTCAGGATCCTGACCAAGGCAGGCTCTGTTAGTGTAGCTTTAAAGAGAAATAATCTAATGAATAGAGGTTCTTCCCCTGTCAGTTTTGGCAAAGCAAAATGTTTGTTTTTTTTTTGACTCAATACCACTTTGACAGAATTAAGACTGGATTTAATAAAGCCAGTCCTTCAGAAAGGCAGTTTCTGAAGTATATCAATCAAAGTACAATTATATTGACCTGTGTGTTTCTTAGAAATGTTTGTCCTGAAAAATCCATGAACTCTGGAAGTTTTCTCCCATAAAATAAAATAAAAAAAAAAATAAAGGAAATAGAATATGAATTTGCTAGGATGGTTGGGTTTCCTGCTCTTTGAGACTCTACAGAACAGCTGGTATGAGTTGCCAATTGTTGCTGCTCACTTCAATTGGCTAAACTTCCTGTCAAAACTAGACAGAAATTGGACTAATGCAGGAATAAGGAATTCTGTGTCTGTATGTTTGTGCACCCTTTTTATTTTTTCTTTATAAAAACCTAATGAGAACATAAATCTTCTCAATTCACAAGTAATCAAAATAAGTTGAATGAAGTTTATTCCAAATGTTGATGTCTTATTCTTCTTGAGAGAGATTTTGCCTTCTCCTCTGAATAATTTAACTAAATGATGTACTAAGTGCTCAGAGGGTTTTATCTTTTTTCTTAATTTCTGGAAGAACACATTTTGTACATAGTTTTCACACAGGATGTGACAGACTTGTTCACTTACCTCAGGAAGGAAATAACAAGGGACATTCAAACAAGTACAAATTATGTTTCCTAATTTATTTATAGACATCTTGTCATCCTCAAAATTCACAGAGTTTAATACAATACATTTTTGGCATGTTTTCTCTCTGTTAATAGTATCTGTTACAGTAGAATTAAATGTTATTATGTGATAAATGCGATGCCTATTACTTTTATTTTTATACAATTTTGTTTCCTGCTGTTCTAATTTTGATTTCCATATGCTTTCCTTCTGAACTCCTTTGCTTTGCTGGGAAAAGAAAAGCACAGATAATAGGGAGGTCTGGGAGGGAACTGTTACATTTTTCTGCCCTTCATAACCCCAAGGAATTCCTATAAGGACTCAGGACAAAATAATTTGATATCCTATTTTGTCAACAAAGAGTATCCTCTATTTCAGAGGAAAAGAAAACAAGAGAGAAAGTTATTGGTCAGATTTCCAGGTTTTTATTTTCAAAGATATCCTACCACTTGATCCATTTTAGCAGTACTGATGTAGTGCAAGAGTTATGGCACTCAGCTGGAGGAAAATCAGCTACACAAAATGCAGAGTTTAGTCACTTGAGGCAGATTTTCCCATACCACTGCCTTCACCTACTTCAGCCTGGGGTAAAAGGTGCAAAATTAGTCTGGGAGAAAATAAAGACTCTACAACTGATCATCTTATGATTTTCCCTGAAAACCCTAATATCTAACACTAGGAATTTGGCTCATAACCTTGTATTCCCATTTTGTCGCCCTTTCTTTCTGTAGATCTCATATTTTTCAGAGTTTAACAAGATCTGTTACTCTCATTTTCTTCACAACAAGAAAACATTCTCCTCTTGCTTTTGTTTTACTCATTATTATTCCTGAGAAAAGGAGACCCAGAGGTGACCTCATCACTCTCCACAGCTCCCTGAAAGGTGTTTTTATCAGGTGGGGTTGGTCTCTTTCTCCAGGCAGCAGCTGACAGAACGAGAGGACACAGCCTCAAGCTGTGCCAAGGGAAATACAGGCTGGAATTTAGGAAAAAGTTTTTTACTGAAAGAGTGATAAAGTACTGGAATTGTCTACCTGAGGAGGTGGTGGAGTCACCATCCCTGGATGTGTTTAAAAAATGATTGGATGTGGTGCTCAGTGCCATGGTTTATTTGAGGTGTTAGGGCTGGGTTGGATTCAATTATCTTAAAGGTCTCTCCCAACCCAGTGATTCTGTGATTATAAAGCACTTGAAACAATTCTCCTCTCAGCTCAAATTCCTAACTTTTTCCTGGCCTTTGCACAGAAGTAACTTTCCTCCTCTGCCCATCAACATTTTTGGTTTCATTTCATTTGGGATTTTCAATTTTTGGTTTTTGTTTTGTTGGTTTTTTTGCATCAGTTTTCTCATTTCTTTCCACTTTTGAAGTGATAATTATTTGTAAGAATAATATATTTTAACCATGCATCTTTGGTTTCTTTCTTAAAACCAGTTGTTAACTTTCAGTTGCCTACAGTACCTTAACATTTATTATACCACTTTTTTAATGCTCTGACTTGTTTCTCGTTTTGAGACTGCAGCTTTTTCTTGTGGTGCCAGATGGACAAGTTTCCACAGAAACTATTAGGCTTTGTGCTAACCTGAGCTAGGAAACAACTGGACCTTAAGTTTTGATTTCCTTGTTTACTCTTCAGCCTTTCCCATTTGGCCCCTTTCTTGCTGTTTCAGGGCTACCAAGAAGCTCTGTGTTTGTTACTATTTTCACATTTAAAAGAGGAAGAACATCATTGTGGAGGCACTGTGTTCAGTTTGCAATCCTCTGTCAGTATTTGTAATTTTGCAATTCCTTTTAGAAGATCTTGATATCTTAAAAGTTAGTCCTTGTACTTCTTGGGGTACTGATATATTACAAGATGCCTTCTCACTGTATGTTCTTTGGCATGATTTTAGCAACTGGAATCAAAGAGGCAGAGTAATTGCTGTGTTTGGGATGGGATACAAACCTAGGATTGCCTGTAAAATTTCTACTTATCAAAAAATCATATGTGACCAGTATTGAGACTTTCCAGTATTTTCTTAACATGAAATCACAGTCTTACAGTTGCACTACAGATGAAGTCACAGAGGTGGTCTCTGTCTCTGCTTTATTTAATAGCAAAACTTGGAGCAAAAGTTAACTTTTTAATATTTTCTTTTTTCTTATTGTTGTGGTTTAACCTCTGCAGGAAACTAACTACCACACAGCCATTCACTCGCTCCCCCACCAGTGGGATGGGGGAGAAAATCCAAAGGATAAAAATGAGAAAATTTGAGGGTTGAGATGAAGACAATTTAATAGGTAAAGCAAAAGCAGTGCATGTGAGAAAAGCAAAAAAAGGAATCCATTCCCTGCTTACCATGGGAAGGTGCTCAGCTATCTCTTGGAAAGCAGGGCTCCATCAAATGTGTAACTTGGAGAAGACAAAAGCCATCACTCCAAACGTCCCTCATTTCTTCTTCCCCCTGCTTTATATCCTGAGCATGGCATCATATGATGTGGGATATCTCTGGGTCAGCTGGGGTGAGCAGTTTTCACTGTGTGCCTTCCCAACTCCTTGTTTGCCCTCAGCCCACTCTCTGCTGGGGCAGAGGGAGCAGCAGAAAAGTCATCTGCACTGTGTGAGCACTGCTCAGCAATAATGGAAACATCTGCTTTAATAATGAAACAATAGAATTAATTTTATGAGTATTTCATTAATAATGAAATAATAATAAAATTATGAAAACATTACTAGCCCTGTTTTCAGAGCAAATACAAAACAAAGTCCTGCACTAAGCAACACTCTTATAAAACTGCAGTGAATTTACTCAAAAAGAATACAGAATTCTGCCCTGGCTGAACTTGGCAGCTCCATGTGGATGTTTTAGGACAAAAGCTGGAGAGTGGTGGAAAAGCTACTGTCTATTGATGGTCTATTTCCAACACTGAAAACAGGATTCAACAGTATCCATAAAGAAATGAGCCTTGGATGTGCATGTCACTGACAGACTCTGGAATCAATCATTAAAAATAAATTAGCATTCTGCTATTTAGATAATGGAATATATTCACATAATTATTTTTTTTTGTTTACATTTTTAGGTGCTGGAAGTCCTCTGATTTACTTTACCAGAAATTATTATGTTAATATGGTGGTTCTGAGAACTTCAGCCTCTGTTCTTATCATGCAACCTTTCGCAGGGCACAAAATGAATTGTTAGGCATAGTTGCATGGCTAATTTCTTTCTGTTTTGTGTATTCTCCTATTAACAACCTTCCTGATTCCTCTTCTACTTAATTAACATGATGGGAGATTTGTACCAGGATATGTGACTGTGCAGAGCAATAAGTAAAATGTGCTTTTGTTGTTTTTTCATCTGTGTTCACAGAATCATTGATTCATCTCTTTGCATGAGTATTCTAAGAAACAAAAGCTCAGTGTTTCCTGTGCTTCCTTGAAATCTTTGGATGAGTTTCAAGTTTGGACTATGTGATATCCAAGCCAAGTAGAATCTAGTAGGGTACCCAGTATCCTCAGTCTGAGAGTGACTATAAATTTTTGAATTAATGCAATAATTATAAAAAAAAAGACAATAAAGATAATTTTAACATTGACAACAGCAGTAACAACTATTATTATTATTATTATTATTATTATTATTATTATTATTATTATTATTATTAATAATAATAATAATAATAATAATAATAATAATAATAATAAATAAAAATAGTGATTAGTGGTCCCTGCTGTTCAGTGGCTTCTTTGGAGTCCTTTGGCTTTCGTACATTTACTGAAGTGTATAGGGCTACTTCTAGTTTGGGGGGGTTAGTTCTTTCTTCTTTTTCTTTTTATAAGGATATGGCAAAAGACTTGTCTTTTTTTCTTGTCTGCAGTTCTTTTCTGAGTGGAAAGCATTAAAGAAATCCCCTGCCATCTGGTGCTGTTGATAGTTTGCTGGCACGATGACTTGTGGATTCCTGTACGTGTTGCATTTCAGAAGATGTGTAAACATTTGTCTCTGCCATTAAAACTGAAAGCTGTAAATATGTTTGGGAGGAAGAGTATGACCAAGATCAGAGAAATGTGCAGAGAAAAAAAAGAAAGAAAATCAAGATATATGAAATAACCTGTAGCTGTTATTTACTAACAATTACAGCTTTGACAGTTTTTTTTGCTGACAATACTTGATGTGTAGTACTTGCTTAACACTATTTTCCAAATGAGATCACATGAACTTCAATTTATATTATTACACTTTTAATAAGTGCTGTTCTGAGTTAATAAAAATATCTATAGTGTCTCTGGCTAAACCAAACATAGCTATTTACACCAGGCATGAGAGAAGGGGTTTCATAGTCCAGGGTGCAGGACTTACGTTTTTGATTGTGTGAGCCATTACCATGATTTTACTAATTAATCAAAAATAAACAGGAAGATGTCTGATTCAAATAGAAAACATAGTTCTGAATTCCAGTCTGATGATGTTGCTACTTTCTGCCCAGCCTTTGGTCTCAGTGTACAGGTGCTCCTCAAGGCTTGGGGCTGGCATGGGGTGATGCTGCTCCCATAGGTCCTACTTCTCTGGTCTTGGACTAACAACTGGACTTCAGTTCACCTCAAAGCAGCTGAAAGATTACAACTCCAGCTCCTTCAAGACAGAGGAGGGAAAAGCTTTGTTGTGGTTTGACACTGGCCAAATGCCAGGCACTCACAAAAGCAGCTCCCTCTCCCTCCCCTGCCACAGCTGGGCAGAGGAGAGAAAATTTAATGGAGGGTTCATGAGTTGAGATAAGGACCTGAAGAAAACACTCCCAAGGGCAAAACAGGCTCAACTCAGAGATACAAAGTGAATTTATTACTAACAAAATCAGAGCAGGATAATGAGAAGTAAAATAAGCCCTTAGAAACATCTTTTTCCTCAGCCCCTCACTCCTTCCCACGGACAGCACAGAAGGACTGGGGGTGGGATTTTGGTCAGTTCATCACCTGAGGTTTTCTTTCTCTTGGCTCAGGGAATTTATTCCCCTGTGAGAGCCCTGTGGGGTCTCTCCCAGAAGAGAATATTCTCCACAAACCTCACAGTCCTCCCAAAGCTGCTGTGGTGTGGGTCACTCCTCCATGGGGTGCAGTCCCCCAAGGACAGGCTGCTCCAGCCTGGAAGCCGGGCCCCCTCTCTCCACCCGGTTTGCCAACAGATCCCAGCTCCTCCAGGCATCCCCTGCTCTGGCATGGGCACCTTCCCCAGGGGCTGTGGGTGGATCTCTGCATCCCCCATGGATCCCCAGGGGCTGTGGGTGGATCTCTGCATCCCCCATGGATCCCCAGGGGCTGTGGGTGGATCTCTGCATCCCCCATGGATCCCCAGGGGCTGTGGGAGGATCTCTGCATCCCCCATGGATCCCCAGGGGCTGTGGGTGGATCTCTGCATCCCCCATGGATCCCCAGGGGCTGTGGGTGGATCTCTGCATCCCCCATGGATCCCCAGGGGCTGTGGGTGGATCTCTGCATCCCCCATGGATCCCCAGGGGCTGTGGGTGGATCTCTGCATCCCCCATGGATCCAGGGGCTGCAGGGGCACAGCTGCTTCACCCTGGTCTCCCCACGGCCTGCAGAGGAATCTCAGCTCTGGTGCCTGGAGCACCTCCTGCCCCTCCTTCCCCACTGACCTTGGTGTCTCCACGTTGTTTCCCTCACATGTTCTCACCTCCTCCTCTTTGGCTGGAATTAAAACTGTGCCCCTACCTTTATTTTGGTTTCTTCTTAAACATGTTATCCCAGAGGTGTTACCATCATCCCTAACTGGCCCAGCCTTGGCCAGTGGCATGTCCATCTTCTGAGCCATCAGGGATCGGTTCTGCTGGACATGGTGGAAGCTTCCAGCAGCTTCTCACAGAAGCCACCTCTGTGATCCCCCTGCTATCAGAATCCAGTCTTGCCAAACCAGGCCAAACTAAAAAGCCAAACAACACATTGCTACAGAATGCCTGGGCAGGGAGTCGTTGAAAAACGACTGTCAAAAAGCCCAAAGCTCCCCCCTCCCCAGGTCTACACACACCCTGTCCCACAGCTTAGAGTTACAGCAACAATTTTTGGGCAAAAAGCAGAGGATCATGAAATAGACTATCACTATAATTCACTCCAGGACACCATCTAAGCAATGTATGAAAATCTTATAAGCAATGATAAAAATTAGGTATATATTTTTTCCTGTTGCCAGCTAGTCTAGTGTTCCCTCTGCTTCCTGTTACACTCTAATTTGGCATCTCAAATATTTCAAGTGCATTTACTGTAAAAATGACTAGAAATGACACTGTAAAATCCTGATTTAAAATCAGGATTTATCTTATTATCATCTTTTAGGTGATGTCCAAAAATTACTCTTTAAGCAATTGCTTCAGAATGAAACACAATAAAACAGATACATTTCCTCAGACAAGGAGTAGTAATACTTTGCATCCTTCATTCAAGCATAAGGTGCCTGAAGCATCTCAAAAAATATTAGAAATGTTAGTATTAACACTCATATTTATATATATATAATATATAATATCTATATTTATATCTATATCTATATCATCTATATCTATATCTATATATCTCATATATATAATAACACATTCAGTGGTTAATTGAATACAGACCTAAGATTTTGCATAGCATCACAGAATAAGATGATGATGATGATGAGGACAACTCAACTTTTAATTGCTCAATTAATTCAGGTTTAATAGTAGCAATTTTAACAAAGATGTAAAATTAATGAAAGCTCTGTGTTCATTCACCTGGCATGATGAGTCTTTGATGGTTTTTATAGAGAAGAACAATGCTGCTGTATCTTGTTAACAATTCTGGGCGTGATTTTTCAATATGAAGTGTTTTCATCTATCATTCAGTGCTTTGCAGTGTCCTGTCCTTCACTGCTGATGTACCCTGTGGTGGGCTGTGCCATTGAATGATTTTTTAAAATAAAGATGTATTTTAAACAAGCAAAGTCGAATCACAAATTCCAAAAGGAGTGTTACCTTGAAAGTATCCACCATCTCTTGGTATTTGAAGGAACTTTTATTGTCTTGATATCCATAAATACTCATCTCTGTCTTTGAACACATGAGGGCATACACTTACTTATTGCACTTATTGTTCTGCAGCTTCAGAAAACAGCTGCTAGGTCATCTGAGACTCTTTGCTAACTTACCACATTCTGCTTCCTGAAAATGAGAGAGACATAGGACTGTGGCGAGGGGGAGAACACCCAGAGCTCTTCCTTTGGGCTTTTTAAGTTCTAACTTTGAATATATGGCACCTTGGGGTTGGGGGGCTGTTAGAACTAGAAATATTTGGAATTTCAACATATTCACATCCTAATCTGTCTCCATAAGGCATGGTTTCAGATCACTTAATTTTTTATGGCTTAACAAATTCCAGTTCTCTGGTCCAAGGTGATGCAGCCTCACTGCAAGCTGAATGGAAATGTCTACATAACAGATAACTGCTAGCCCCATTTCCATGATAAATAATCATGATTTCCTAGGCTATTTCTTCATTTATGTTAGTTCTTCAACATTTTTAAAGGGGAACCATATGCCTGTCCCTGTGCTTAAGCACTGATATTTAAATTAATGTCTGTGTCCTTTCTCTGGTCTGGTTAGTGACATGAGAATTATGCACTACATTAATTTAAGTCATTAAATATTTGAAATAGGAATTAATTACTTGATTTTTCAGTGGTTGCTGGGTCTTTTCCTTATTTGAGTAACTAATATGCTCTTGCAGATTAGAGCTCAATTTTCAGAAGCACTGGAATATGTTTCTGAGAACTGGTAAACACTGAAGCAAGAATGTTGCACAATATTAATAATATTTCACATTATGAAAGGAAGGCGTGTGGTCAAGGCATCAGGGTTTCCTGGTTCCCTTTTCAGCTACTCCCTACTTGGGTGGCTCTAAGTAAGGTGAGCTTTTTAAAATTCAGTTTTCTCATTCATAAACTGCTTTAGTACCCGTGGTGTCAGGATTCTGTGTGTCGCCTGCCTTTTAAGTTATGAATTTAAGAGGAAATTTGCATATTGCTGCTGTTGTTCGTCATCAGGGGGTTCAAAAATGAGAGGGAATTGAATTACAAAAATGGACAATTTGTTTTAGAAAATACTACAAAATTTAATTCCAATTACAGACAGTTTGGAAAAGGCACAAATTCTGGTACTAACTGCCAGTGGTGCAAAACTGAATGTTCAAATCAAGAGAAATTACTGGCCTATCGACAGAAAATATAGTTTATACTTATTAATAATACTTTTTTGCACCAGTAAAATTGGTGCTGAACTTACAATTTCTGGAGGTTTATTGTAATTCTATATGAATGTATGTTAATTCATCTCAAGGGCTATGGCAGAATTTACTGTCATGAAAGTTATTTGGTTTTTATTGTTGAAATGAAATGCTACTGACGCTACGTGAAGCTACTCAGCAAAAGATACATTGCATCTTCAAAATTTAGCAACTTATACAAAGTAGTTTTGCTTATGCAAGTGTATTTTCTTCTGTTATTTTATGGGGTTTTTGGTTTGTTTATTTGGTTTGGGGTTTCTTCTATTTTATTTGCTTGGTAAATTAATTGAAAAAAGAGGATAATATTCATTCAGCTGTTAAACTCTACCGAAACAAATGCTGAGATCCTTGCATGTGCTCCCTTTTCTAGCTATAAATAAACTTGGAGCTCCCTCTAGTGAGAGTTTAAAATACGATATTTTTTCTCTCATTCAGAAGTTTAAAAATAATAATAAAAAAATATTCCATCAGTCCATAAAGTAAAAATACATGAATGAAATTGGATAATTATTTTAAATAATTTAGGAGGTGGAAAAATGGGGGGAAATTTCCTCTGCAGTTTGCTGTTTCTCACCTCACAGAATATTGAAACTGGTTTCAATAGACTAGTGTGTCTCACTAGTTCTTTTCTGTCTGTTTTCATAAATGAATAAATTCATAAATTTATAAATGAGTTCCACAGCTGAGGTTCAGCTTGGGAATCACAAGCAATTTGTTTTAATCTTTTGAAGTACAGTATCTGAAGGATTCGAGCCCTCACACTTCACCAGCTGTTTTCTCATGTGTTTTCCATGTTTTCCTGCTCCCAGCCACTAATATGTGAAATGCCTTTCCTGTGATATTTTAGTGCTTCAGTGCCTGATTTCAGTTGGAATATGAATAAGCATTCACAACTGTGAAAATGAAGAATTGTCAGAAAGTCAAGCAGGTTAATTTTATCTTTGTTTTGAGAAATAGCGGGGAGAGAAGGCTCAGATCAATCAGTTGATGTAAATAAACTCTATTTTAGGCCCAAATCATATCTCTCCCATATCACTTAGAGGGAGGCAATATCTGATCATGCCTATATGTAATCTTTTTTTTCCTCCCCCTGCCAACATCCAGACAGCCCCCCCAAAATGAGACACTCTATAATAGGAAAGACTTGTACTTTTCCTGTGAGAAATTTCCAGTGCTCCAAAGTCCTCATGAACTAAATGTAACATAGATAAGACCTAGGAAAAAGTGGTATTATGCAGTTTGACAGGGAAAAGTGTTTGGTACTATTTCCATAAAGGAATCGTGGTCGTGTCCTTGATATTGGGCAGAGATACAGATGGGCCTGCTCTATCTTGTCCTGAGATAATAAAATCTCATAATAAAATAGGAGAAAGGGTATCTCCATTTGGACATGATGTTGGTGTTTATAAAAGTGTACTGGAACACAGCTCAGAACAGATGATTTCATGTGTTTATTGACTGCATCTGTCTTTAAATGGCTCTCTTCTCATAGGCATTCTTCAGTTTTCATGTTGCCAACAATCTGTAGCCCTAGCTTAAGACAAGCTTATTTCTAGCTGTCCTGATTGTAGGCTTTGATCATGCTAGCATTCAATAAACATGCTTCTCCTACTCAAAAACCTCAGTTCAAGCTTTGTTAGGAAAGTTAAGGATTTAATTGCCATTAGCAAATGCCATTCAACGCTGAAACTGCATAAAGACCTTCTGGAGTTCACTTTCAAAAGTAAATACTGAAGAAATTTGGATTAACTGAGTGCCTGTGCCAAATGAACTACTTACAGGGGACAGGAGTTATCAAGAAGAGGTTCTGCTTATTTGTGTTTCTTTTTCATAAGATTTCAAAAAACAAATAAATAAAAATAAATAAATAAAAATAATAAATATATAATAAATATGTTAATTTCTTCTCTATAGAATGTTCTTTAAGTTGTTTACCCTAGTTAGCTTCATGAAGCTAGTCATCATTGACTCTGCTGTTAATAATGGTGCTTTCAAAGATTCATTTTAACTTCAACTAATTTTTATAGGAATCACTATTAATAAATTACATCTTGCAGGATAAGCAGGGCAGCTTATCCATGCTGATATTTGATCACAGAATTTTATTTTATATAAATAAAAGGGATTTTTATCTGTCACAGAAATGGAAATACAATTTCCAGTATCCAATTCTCTGCTTTATTCAGCTTTTGTTTAGGTTTCTGCAGGAAGCTTTTGGTGCTCTTTTTTCCCCTATATTTATATAGGGAAAATAATATGATATGATATGATATGATATGATATGATATGATATAATATAATATAATATGATATGATATGATATGATATAATATAATATAATATAATATAATATAATATAATATAATATAATATAATATAATATAATATAATATAATATAATATAATATAATATAATATAATATAATATAATATAATATAATATAATATAATATAAATAATAATATAAATACATAATATAAATACATAATATAAATATATAAATTTCTATAAAATATATAAAAATAAAATTATATATAAAGTATATAAAAGATAATATTATATATAATATATCATATCATATCATATCATATCATATCATATCATATCATATATATTTATATAGGGAAAATATATATAATATATATATTTCCCTATATATATATCTGGAGAGATATCTGACTGGGTTAACGTTATTTTATCTCCAGTTTTTTATGCTTCATGGGCTCCTTATTTTTTGTTGCTGCTGTTTCTTAGTCTGCATATATTGTTGGAACATCCGTGAAATTGATGGTTTTGTGATGTTTTCCTTAGGGAGCACATAGCACTTACAATAAAATTTGGGCTTACATTCTTTGTCTTCAGTTAATTTTTAAGGATGTTTCTTTCGTGAGGTTTTTTTAGTGGGCATTTCCAAAATATTGTTAATAAAGAACTCTATGAAAAAATAGTGCAGCCTGGGAAATAAAAAATTGTATTGTGGATACTTGTCATGACCTTATCCTACTGATTTCTTTCCAAAGGTCCATTTGAGGACACTTTTGACAATTATGCAATCAAAAAAGGACCCATGTAGAGTGCAGAACAACATTCATCTTTAAGTGGAATTGAACTTGTACATAAAGGAAAATAAAAATGTGACTTTGTTTCCAACAGATAAATCAAGGACATCATATTGAATTGATACTGTTGAAGTGATAATAAAGACAAGAAAAACACAAGAGCAGCACAATTCACTCCCCCTGGAGCCACAGTCTCACAATTTGCTATCTAGAGGACTGAAGAGCATTATAAATCATTTGGTTTTGAGGCAAGAAAAGTCAGACTAGTAACTGCTGTTCAAGCTAGTCTTGTTCATTTCCAATGATCATTACCTTGAGTGAGTCAGTTTTCAGACATACACTGTTACCACTGTTATAATTTCAAAAATGAATTTTGAAATAATTCTTATATTCCCACTTTACTCAAATAATTTTTCTTTCAATAAAATAGTGTTTCACATTTCTTCATTTTCATACCATTAGTTTTCATGTGGAGGATAGATTCAATTATTCTTTTGGGTGTCTACTTTTAGATTTAAGTTGTAACTGTGAAAATGGACATTATAAAGCTCAAAAAGTTTCAACACTTCTGAAAAATATTCCAATGTACATTTGGAAAGATTTACTGAAAACTAAATGTTAACATATCCAGATTAAAAAAATTAAACACATGACAGTAAGGAACATCTTTTATTTTTCTGATCTTTGACATTGCTTTTGATCATATCACCTTTGGCACATCCTCAAATCTCTGCGTATTTACACATAGAAGAGAAGTTTGTATGGCTGAAAAGATTTTCATGGGGTTTAGCATGTTCTTACTGTATTTAGTGCCACAGGCTTTCTGCTTTGCCAGGACACCAGCAGTCCCATGGCTACTGCCTTTCTCCAGACAAAATTATTTAAATTTGATCGTCCTCATACTAACAAATGCAGAAATTATTTCCAGCTTGTTTAATTTACAGACTCATGCAAGGGAAATGTGCCATTTTAAAGGAAACAAAATTTTGTCCATTAGAGTTTGATTTTTTGCTGTAATGAAGTATGCTAAAGTGGCATAAGGTTGATACCAGACTCTATCATCAATGAGGAAGTATATGTGCTGTGCACACACACATTTGTAGTCCTAAAAATTATCCACTGGTGATACCTGAGTCAGTGGTTTTTTCCAATTGTTGACTCTGATGGCATAAACCATTATATTGATTTGTCTTGGAGTAAATTATTGTAAAATATCTCTGAAAGACTCTTTGAAAACCCTTTTCAAATAATCTTGTATATTATATATAAAAGGTAAAGTCTTTTGGGAAAGGTTAAAAAGAATCTTAAATGCTTTCCATGTAAATGTTTGTATTTATAACAGAGATCTGTTATAACAGATCTCTCAGTTATAAATATAAATATATAAACATCTGCTTCTTCTTTGTCTTTGAATTGACTTTCCAGTGGGATTGATCCATGCAGTGAGCCAGTCCTTAACTCATGGTTAAAAACTTGGGGCTTTTGTTTCTCCTTTTTGAACAGTTTTATGTACTGAAGAATAGGGGGAAAAGGTGGTGGGTGGGGACTGTGATGGATTTTTTGTAACTGGATACACCTTTGGAAGTTTATCAAAAAGGAAATCATTTTGAGGCAGTTAATTTTTGTGAGTTCCTAGTAGATACTGAGTTGGCTCCACATTTCCCAAGACCGTCTTCCTCCAACTAAGAGATGAAGATCTAGTGATGAGGAGTAGTTATAGAAATGCCCATTTCAGAACGTGTAGCAATAGGATGGGCAGAAGCCCAATAAGACAATTTAAATGATACATTAATCTTTGTATTTATAATAAATTAAAATAAATATGAGGAAAAGAAATCTCTGGAATTGCTCCCTTTTAAAATGATTATGTTATTCTTGGATGAGAGAATCTGGACCATAGGAAAGCTACTGTATCAGAATGTATCTACAGTGTTATAAAAATGAAATATTTAATTTTGGAGACTGGAGAAAAATATAATTAGATCTTATATTATTCTTAGGAACTGCATAGAAGTTTGATTTAAATAACTGACAGCATCGCAGAAAATGTGTAAGGGAAAAGAGGGATCTATTCCAGTATGATATGTATTCACAGAATTAGTTTTTAGACCGTTTTTCTTTCTCTCACTTTCATTACTGTTCATGAGTCTTTAAAATGAAATAAAATGAATAAAGGTTAACTACTGTACAATCCAAATTCAGCTCTAGAGAAGATCAGGCCAGTTCTCTACCACCAGTCTTTTACTAATTGAATTGTGTATAATTACTTTTTTCTTTATTAGTTCTTTGAATTGTTTTTTCCTCTGGATACTGATATTTAGATTCTAAAGTAATTACATATAACCTCAGTGTTAACATTTGCCCCAATCCAATTTTTCCTTATTATCCTCCCTTGACAAGGAATTTATGAATCCATAAGTTATGAAAACTCCTTTTTATTTCCTTACAGTTCCAGTCTTTCAAAGGAGTTTAAAGTTGTTCTTTTCTTCACAAGGGAAAAGGCTGTTTATAAACAGCTTTGTTTCAAGGGTCATATTACACCATGTTTTCTAATTATTCAAAATATGAAGCAAATAGCAGTCAATAAAGTCTATTTTCCCAAGTATTTAGTTTCTTTTTAATGCTTTTTAATATTTAGTGTCCTATAGTTTCCACTCTTTTTTCTTATCCTTTATAAACTACAGCCTGTGTATTTGCATGTTAGTCAATTCTTCAGCCTTACAAGATGTAAGTAGCTTGAATGTCAGGGAGTGCATAATCAACTTTTGCTTGTAACTACAAATGATATTCATGTAGCTTAATTTTATTTTGCTCTCCAAATGTGTCTTTTGGTAGATACTTACAGGAAAAATGGCACTGGAGAGATGCAAAGGAGGTTTTTGCCAAGATATTGCAGATAACTTCAAAACTGGAAATTAACTTCCTTTCTGTTCTTCCACATATTAATCCAGCCAAATTTCTTCTGTAAGCAGATGGACCCAGATCAGCCCCAGCCCAACCAGTGGGCATCCTCTTGTCTATTTGGCTGCTTACACAACCCCTCAGCTGAGTGTAACTCACACTGAGCACAACTCTCCAGGAAAATTTCTATATGCCTTTGGCATGTACATACCAAAGTTTTTGCTTTAACAAAGCAGCTGGGTGGGTCATGGCCAAGAATTGAAGAATGTAGAAGCTGCCATAGCTGTCTGTGATAGTGGGAGTGCTGTCTCATACAGTGTAGAGTAAACCTCCAAAATTCCAGGTGTCTCCTGTCTGCCAGATATTTATATATTTTTTTTTTTTTCTCCTATAGAAGCTATTCTGGGAGCCACTGCTTTGTATATTTTACTAAATGTTTATCACAGCAACAATTTTGACTCAGCTGGAATAACATGACATCAAATACCTTCTTCTGTGGTCACATAAATATTCAATTGGTGTGAAATTGCCTTTGGGAGAGCAGAGATTTGAATTCTTTCTTATACTTTCCAGAATCTTTACCATGATACTTGTGACTGGTTGGTATTTGGTACTGGTAGATGCAGTTTGATTAACAACCAAGGAAAAGGGGAGGAAAACCTAGGACTGAATGCCCAGGTGTGGGTAGGGTGCAGAAAAATCCAAGGCCAGGAAGGCTTAGAAAGGAAACATACAACATTTCTTGAAAATTGTAATATCCCTAATATCTTGTCTCTCCCTTACTCCACTGATAGTTAAAACAGGGCTTGTTGATGCCTAGAGGACAAAACTCATGGATCATGACAGTATGCAGTTTTTAAATTGCTCCTTGCAATTACTTGTAACTGGTTTATTTTCTGGCTTCAGCAGCTTCTGTTTAAAAAAAAAAAAAATGTAGTTAAAGTAGCTCCTGCAAGCCACTGCCTTCTGCAGGTAACAGCCTGCTTCCAGCCCACCTAGCAATTGTAAAATCTACATCCATGTTATTGTCATGTTACCTCTGTGCTGTTCTCTCTGTCCAGGGAGGCTACATCAATACATTTCATGGGTACTTCAAGTCCTGTCTCTTACCTTTTCTGACAATAAATCCATCTCTGTGCATAAAATGCTCTAGGTGCTAGGCTGATACAGCTCCACAAGCACAGAGTTGATGTGAGCAATCCCCTGGGAAGAAGGAAGAACAATACCTGTGAGCTGTTCTCAGAGCATTCCATTTTTTTTATTTTTATCAGTCATCCCTGAGTATTCTTACACTGAAAGAAATGCCCCATGGCATAAATAACTCAGATAAATAATTAACTGATTTATCTGAAATAAATATAAAGCTCTGCAGGTAGTTGCAGCATGCTTCCTTTTCCTGAGGCCTCTCCCAAAATCTGCATCTCAAAGCATCAATATAAAACTGACAAGTTCCTCGTATTGAAACAGACACTTACTGCACAGAGGTATCAGTGAGCTTTTTTCTCCCACCATACCTGAGCATTGTTTTGCACATTTTATTTCTCCAGCACAGACAGAATGACAGAAATAAAAGATAGAAAAAGATAAAGCAAGGAAAGATAGACAAGAAAAAAGACAGAACCACATTCCTTGTTTACCTCCTGTTCTTACCTGCTGCTCTCTTCTGCAAACACAGGCTCCTTATTGTAGCACAAACACTTTACCCATTGCATCTCCTTTCCTGCAGAACAATTCATCAGTGGCAAGATGAACTGATGTATGTTATTACCATATTTCCTGCCTGTTCCACTGCTCTGTCACCCTCACAGAAATTTGTTTTCCCTCATATTCTAACAGAGCCTCCCATGTTTCAGTTTGTGTCTGTTGCCCCTTGTCCTGTTGCTGGGCATCACTAAAAACAGTTTGGCTCCATCCTTTTGACACCTGCCCTTAAGATATTTGTATGCATTGATAAGATCCCTTCTTGTCCATCTCTTCTCCAGGCTAAACAGGCCCATGGTGGGATCATGGTGAAATAGTTATTTTCATTTGTGCTACCTCTTTAAAATGTTTGGTTTGTAGTGATCCTGCTTCCTCTCTGTGAGGACCTCACCATTTGTTGTCTCAAGCTGCAGCATGTCTGGCTTCAGTTAGACCAGTCAACTGAACCTGAAACTTGGGTGTTGGCAGCAATGTGCAAAACATTTTCCTGAAGTAGTCAAAAACCTGACATTGCTCCTCAGAAGTTTGAAATGGATGGTAGAATATCAGATACCTACCTACTTTCCCCATGAGCATGCTGGCTGGGGAAGTGGTACATTTGCTGAGTTATTCCCTTTTCCTCTACCCATTCTGTATTGGGGACCTTCACTGAGTATTCTGCTGTACAGTTTTGGGGAACTGAAGGATCTGGTTTGAAGGATCTGGTTCCAGTGACACAGTGTACACTTGCAACTGCTCAACTTATCCCATATTTCTGGAATATGCTTTATACTTCTAAAGGAACAAAACAGAGAAGAATGCTTTAATAATAATTAAAAATAAATGTTTTGCCACTGTTCTTAAACCTTTGAACACTCATCATAAAGCCTTTGAGCTCTTCTGTGGTGCTAATAGTATGTGCTTTTGAGATAAAAAGCTTATCAAGAAGCATGTGATAGACTGATGTGAACGGATATTTTCCTTTTGAGAAACTACAGTCCTCAGATTTGGACAACATCTTTAAAAAGTATAATATATCTCTTGTTTCCAGCTCAGAGAGGGAAGTGATATCTATTGATTTGAAGAGAAAAGCTTTTTTATAAATTTTAAAAGCAAGGCATTAAAATGAGGATGTGGATTTGCTTTGGGTGTATTGTCATTGACAAGTATCCTTCTGCTCTTGAGATCTTATTTCATCCATATAGGTCAAAATGATGCTGAAGTAAGGTACAGTGCAGTAAGTCAGTTTATGTTACCTCTGCAGCAATAGCAGTCAGGAACAACCTTACAGAGGAGTACAAAAGGATGAACACTACTGAACAGGCTGTTGTAGCACTTTAGAACATGGGAAATCACAAAACTACATATAAGCAAGAAGTAGGTATGAACTGATCTTTTTCTATTTTCTTTTTGTGACAATCATGGAAATAGAACTGATAACTTATGTCTCTTCATGCACTACTAGATCTATAATTTTCAATGCATGCACATAAAATAGCTAAAATTGCTACTTTCTTACACAAGACCATTTAAAATAAAATGTTAATTACAAGAACACATTCTCAGAGTAACTGACATAACTTACTAAGAACAATGAAGCATTGTGTAATTACTCAGTATAAGTCCACATTAACACAATAATATTTCCATTACAAAAATACTGCTTTTTCTAAACATTTAGTATGGCTAGAATCCTACCTAATACAAATGAAGAAGTAAACTTTGAAAGCTATGTCTGGATATATATTTCTACCTTAATTTACAGCCATCATCTTAAGTACAATAAATGCAATTCCAGTTTGACAGGTTTGGCACTTTCTTCAGGTTGTACAGAATCAGATATTGAATAGCTGTTAAATTTATTTCGCATGAAAGACTTTTAGAAATAGATTTTGAAAGAGAGAATTGTAAGTTGTCCTACCAATTTATAAGTAAATAATCTGTTATGCTTAAATTGAAGGTATTATATACTTCCAGCTTTCTGTTAATTTGGGTCTTCAAAGTAATATAAATTAATGTAGCCACTGAGATGAAGTTAAGACTGAAAACTCAGCCTGAATTTAAACAGATGATAAAATCTGTTATTCAGTACTTCTATTTATGAATACCATATTCTGTCATTTGTGTTATATGAAATTAAATCAACTGTCCCTAATGAAGCGAGAAAAAAACCATTTTTTTTCCCAAGAAAAAAAAAAATTAACTTTATCCTAATCTTGAACTGCAACTCTCTTCCACATTTTTTGCTTCCCTATTGAAGCAAGACAAAAGCCAAATGAAGTTTATCCTAATCTTGAACTTCATTTCTCTTCCACAATTTTCGCTTCTCTATTAAACTAATCCCAACTCAAAAGCCAGTAACTATAAAAAAATAGAGTTACACATTTCCCATTAGGCTTAGTAATCCAAACTGTAGAAAGCAGTTTTGGGAAGGAACAACCATTTTCTCTATTTCACTGTTGAAGCTGGATGGAATTTCAAAGTCTCTTTGGGGTAGACCCTGGAAGCAAAGTGGTTCCCTTACCAATCCCCATGAGCCTTAGGGATCATGTAGTACTGCTTTGCTTTGACTTTCTGTGTTGCAAATGCAACAAAATCATATTTACATTTTGAAACCTTTTTTTTTTAATTTAAACAGAAACATGTAAGGATTTTTAATTTTTTTGAAATTTTCAGAGATGTTGATAAATTGTGAACCAAATTAAAAGCAATTTGTGATCACAAATACATTACATTAGAAAGTATTATCCCAGATGTGTATCAGTCTCAAGTATTTTGAAAATCTACATTAAATACTCAGTTATGGAACAAGTACTGTACTTCTGCACTATAATAAAAAAACAACCTTTTTTTATATATCATATTATTGCACTTGGATGGGATGTTAAGGGCACTCTTAAAAAATTATATAAAACAGCATCTGCACTATTACTATTGCTTATTTTCTTGTTGTGCAACAGAATAGCTCTTTGCAGTTCAGCATATTGGCTCGCCAGGACATAAGGCACGATGCTAATTTTACTGCAAAATATAGTATTTGGCATTAATGCTAGAAGGCGTGGGTCTTCTGGGAGTTTACCTGGTGCAGCCCAGGAGGCAAGATCTGTGATGGTGGAATACAGAAGTCTGTGGGACAGGATAACCTTACCTTAGTTTCTTTCAAAATGATGAGGAGGTGATTGAAGCGTGGTAAATGTGGGCTTGCAGCAGCGATCCATAAGATGTCACTGTCAGAGCAAATACATTCCAGATTTCTAATGGAAAGCCGGAATGAGAACATTGTACCCAGCATGGGATTTTGCAGTCATGACGAAATCTTGTAATACAACAGGAAATAGGACCAAAGTTGTGTGTGAACATGATAGTGGAGAAGTTTCTGTGAAGATGCTAGTTGAAACACCTTGTTACAATTTCATTGATGGTGCTGCGATGAAGAAACATGAACTATGAAAAATGAAGTAATTTTTAGTAACTCTTTTTGCTTTTGAAAATGATAGGTTGGCCAACAAAGAATGCAGGCATGTTGTGATCTATATCCAAAGTTACCATATCTGAACTTCAGTGTTTTATGCAAGTTGGAAAGGAAAGGTTTGACATTGCTATGCAGTGACATTGCATCACTAGATGTGATAGATGCTACCTAGAGGACAGCCTGATAGTGAACAGTTTTGATTGTATTATTGTAACCCTAGGACTTTCGGCTGTGGATTTCGACTTTGCTGTTCTGAAGTTCTGAAAAAAAAGTACCGTGGGAAAAATTGTCTTTTGTGAATGAACCATAGCAATATTATTTCACTTCTTGTGGAATGTTGGGGGTAATTATTTCACTTCTTGTGGAATGTTGGGGGTAGGGTTTCTTTCTTTCGTACATATGTAATTTTTCCCATAAGTTGCTAGGAAACTAATTATTGGGTACTTATGTGTACTTAAGAAAAACAAAAGAGTGGCCAAACTCAGGGGAGAGGGGAGGGGATACCTGGAGATTTGGACAGGCAAAAAGACAGGGGTCAGGGAGTTACTAGGGCTCTCACATTGGGTTTTGGAGGAGGACAGGCAACCTGTTGCTTACAGCAAGGAGAAGTCCCTGTCACTGCTGGAGCCCAGTCCTGTACTGCCTCGTCCTTTGTGTGGGTGGGTTTTTGCTCGTAAGAGCAACCACTGGACTGGGACATTGTTAACACCTACCTCACTAAACAAGGGACATATCCCCATCTGCTTGGGTGCTGGGATCTTTGGCTCGCCCCTCTCTGCCCTGCTGGGAGCTGGGCTGCTGCTGACGTGCCCCCATTGCTCCTTCGGCACCGCTCTGAGTTTTCGCTGCACTGCAGCCCCGCACCTCCTGCCTGCCGAGATGTCCCACGGTTCCAGCCACGGCTCTGGAGCTTCTGATACGTCTTGCTACCACCCTGCTCATTTCTGCCAGACCAGCTTGCTGTTTCTGTAAGTCCAAGGCTGGAACACCGGGATTGGCTGCACCAGGGAGGTTTGTGAAGCAAAGCCTCTCTTCCATCCCGTCCCATCTCAGACGAAGCCATCATTACCGTGTGCTCCCCGAGCCCACGCCACAGCGCCCCCTGCTGCCGTGGAGGAATCATCACACCCGCCCTGCCCGGCCAGGAGCCACCAGCGCCCCTGCTGGCTGTGCCTGGAACTGCACCAACAGGGAAAGTACCTGTGGCAGGGAAGGCTGTCACGGGGTTCCTGTTCTGTGTGTTGTTAATGCTGTAATTGTTGTTTGTTTGCTTTATTATACAAAGAACTGTTATTCCTATCCCCATATCTTTGCCTGAGAGCCCCTTAATTTCAAAATGATAATAATTCAGAGGGAAGAGGTTTACATTTTTAATTCCAAGGGAGGTTCCTCCATTCTCTAGCAGACACTTTTCAAACTTTTGAAATGGTCTTTGAAACCAAGACATGGAAGTAATATGTCAAGCTCATATACTCTTGCCATGCGTTTTCCATCTTAATATGTGTGGGAAGTGTGGAAATAGATTAATGACTATATGATATATATAGATTATGTGTACATAGGGAGTTTTTTTCTCCTCTTTTCAATAGTGCTGTTGTTGATTTCATTGTTTTGTTTTGTGGGAGTGGGTAAAAAAATGTAGTTGGGAAAAAGACCAGATATGTGGCCAAAGAAATCCAAATGATAAGAACTAAGAAGTTCTACACAGAACTAGCTTGAAGGTGATGAAAATCTTGGCTGTCAAAATGGCACTGAGCAACAATAGGGGGTTAATCTCTACACCAGTGAGCTGACAACTCAGGAGACCAAATCTTCTTAGAGACAAGACAATAAATTATTCCTAAATTTAGGAAGAAATGCCTAAATGGTAGCTTTAAAAAAAACCCTATAATTTTAGACTATGCAGCTAAGTACTATGCCAATGTCTTTTTTCTAATGGTACCTAGCACTGTAACTCTTGAAACTCCTTGTACTAAGAACATGATACTCAAGAAACAATGGGCACATTTGCAGAATAGGTCTACACAGTGAAAAAAATGAGATTATGGATAGTTTCATCACTGATTGTGATTTTTATTAGTCTATATGATTATTTTCTTCCTTACTTGAAAAATTAGGCTGTTAATCAGAAATATATTGCAGCAGTTTGATAGCTGGTACTGCAGAGTTAGAGAATAATCTTTCTTGCTGCTTGCTTCAGATAAAATGTGAAATAAGAAAATTGAGATGTGTAATAGAAGAAAAAAATATCCCAACATAGAAGTTTGCCTACCTGAAAATTTTGTATAGGTATGTAAATTGGATGCTGTTATTAAAATTCTGGTTTTCCTCTTCACCTGTTTTTTGACATTAGTATTTTCTTTATAACCTTTTTTGCATTACAATTTAAGGGTTTTTAGCAATGCATATTTCACTCATTTTTCCACTTCTATGGTCCAAGGATTCCAGTGTATACCAGGCATAAGAATGAGCAACTCTGGAATTCTAGTTTAGCATTTGACCCAAATATTTAACAACAAATTGAGTTTCTTTGCTAAGGAAAATTAAATTTTACTAAACATATGGACTGTAAAGCTTCTTTATTTGTTTCTTTCTTTCATGTTAGCTTGATAAATTAATCTCAAACTGCAAAAGTAACTCCATTCAGGGAGGTGATAAGGATCCAAACATGAATCTAGAAAAGTAAGCTATAAGCTTAAAAGTAAGCATGCATTTGCAGTGAGTAGAATTGAATCCCAAGCACTTTATATCAGTCAGAAAACACAGTCAGTTCTATGGAAATAAGAAAATTCTATCTATGCCAGGAAAAAATGTCTCTTAAATTACCATAGAAATGAAATATTAAAATATGGAAATGAGTGAGATTTCAAGAATTTGTGTCTTAGCAACACAAGGTAAAATCTTTATCGATATGTTGTTCAGTTTTTTAATGCATCTACTGCATACTTTAGCATGCTCCAAAATGTGCTTTCTAGACCTTCTCCATAGTGACTGACAGCTTCATGAGAGATAATCACTGTGCTACTTTCTATGGCAAAATTCTCACTGTTTTCATTAAGATCAACAAATTTGGAAATAACTTTATTGCAAATATTGAACAAGTTGATTTTGCATTGCAGAACTTTAAATAGTGCAGAACTGCTCTTCTTGAGAGGTCGACTCAACAATTATGTAAACACTGATTTTTTTATACTATTTAAATGTATTACATAAAATTGATAGCAAAATAAATAATTTAGGGTGCTGCTGTCAGACAACATTTTACACTATGGAATCACTCTGTTTCAAAACCTTTTGTGAAAGTTAATTAGAAACTACTAGAATTTTAGAAATTAGTATTTGTGAGAAAGGATATTTGATATCATATTGCTATTTTGTCCTTTGAAAACCTGCATAACCATACATTCAACAAAATCCTTCACTGTAGATATGAAAAATTAACTTTATGATTTATTTTAATTACATTTTGAAATTGTGTGTCTATTTCCTGTTTTGAATCAATCTGGTTCCAGCTCCCTTGCATTTTATTTTTATTACATCCTTTATTATAATTATTTCAGGTTCTTCTAAGCTTTGCCATCGCCATCACCAGACTGGGTCAGACATAGCTTTGTCAAGGCATATTTTGAAAACCTTCAAGGACAGATATTTCACCTCTTTTTGGGTTACATATTCTGATGATACATCACCAGTGCTGTAAAAACTTATTATTAGTGCTCAGTCCGAACCTCCCATGCCATCATGTGTAGCTATGGACACTAACCAGATCATTTAGCACTATAATGAGTTTAGTATGTAATCTTTGCAAGTGATTTCCCAGTAGTTGTAGCCTCCTGGAAACTCCTTAGTTTATTTTTCATGTTAAATTAGCCTAATTCTTTCAGCTTCTCACAGTTTATTTATTGTAGTCCCCTGACCTTATTGAGTAGCGTTTATGGACCTTTTCCAATTTTCTAACACCTTTCCTGAATTGAGTGGGTGTGAATTGGGAAAGCTAGACACAAAATTGCAGGTACAGCTACAGTCATGACAAATAAAGGGGATTAAAATTGCTTTGATCTGCTGGCTACATTTCTCCTAAGGTTTCTTTATTTGTGATGCAAGTGCACAGTTGGCTGGTGTTCAAGGTAGTGCTTCCCATAACATTCAGGTCCTTTCTACTAGAGTTGCTGCTCAGCCTGAATGGATGTATGGGGATTTTTCAGGTGCAGGATTTTGCACTCAAGAGTTTCTTTGGAGTAAGTTTCATTTTCTTTCTGGGCAATAGTTAACACTGGCTAGAGTTTACTTTTGAGATGGCTATATTTCTTAAGGAAATAATTGGCATAAGACACAAAACAGGTGAATTAGGTTTTAATTTAAGGTTCTATTTAATCTGACTTTCTGAAAAACACTGTGGAAGTACAAAAATTAATTTAAAGCATGTCTTTCTCATAGCCTGTTCTAGCGGCAAAACAACTCAGTCCTCCTGTTCTTATATTTAAAAGTTTTACAGATCTCAAATAATACAGATTTTCACAAGGCTAGATGTATTATGATGAAGCAAAACCAAATCTTATTTCCTTATCTCTTCTGACAAAGACTATCTCATGAAAAAGGATGTATATCACAGAGAATTAATCTCACTGTCAAAACTAAAAACCTAAAATTTAAGTAAAAACTCAGTAAGATCAACCTTAAGCTTTTAAGTCATGATATTGGTTCTGTTGATTTTCAAGCTAGAAGATTTTAATCTGGTTCTGTTTGATCCTGATCTCTCCATCTTTCATCTGTTTTAGAAAAGATTTATAAAATCTTTTACAGATAATTACAGATAATTACAGAAAAATGTGAGACATAGCATAATATAACTAAATATTTCAAAAGAGAGTATTCATTAGACAGTACTTATGAGGATAGATTTTTATTTCAATGAATTTCAGAGCCAATGTAGCCTGTGCATAGGAAGCCTAAGAATGTATGCATTTCCTACATATCTTAGCCATCAATTCTTAATTGTTCTGTTATCTGCACTCTAAAAAGATCTTCAAACTCTCCTTATTTACCAAAGAACTATCTTTCAAGATCCTCATAAGATCATATTTTCCCATTATCAAGTTTAGTCAGTTGATAGTGTGAAGGATTTAATATAAAAACTATCTTTGTAGAGGTATTTTTTCTTCTCATTGCAGATCTTAATCCCAGCTGTCTTATCTGTAGTTTCATGCATACATATCACCTACTGTTGGAAATAGAGGTTTATAATTATAATATGTATAATTTATAATTTTCTAGTTCAGAATTTAATCCCTGCACAGGGTTTCTGAGCACTGCCTTACCCTGGCTTTCTCTTCCCATCATTTTGTGTATTATTAGTGTTAGTGAAATCTGCTTGAATTCAGGAATTCTGTACGTCCTTGTGGAGAATTCTAGACCAGAAATTAAAAGGATGGCCCTAAGTACCGGGCAGTTGACAGCCTCTTTTCCAAGAGCATGATAATATCTTTCATCTGTAATTTTATTTATGAGCCCCTCTTCTTCCCCTCTGCATTTGTAATTATTATCATTGGAGAGCCAGTAATGGCCCTCATTTGATTTGTACTGGTAAGAGAAGAAGCATAATGTATACTGCTCTTCTGCTGGAAAAACTACATTTGCTTTTTGCAGATTGCATATGTTTATTAACTACTAAATATAGAGAATTTTTTTATATACTCTTTTTTTTTTTTTTTCTGGCTGACTTTCAGCGTATAGATTTGGTTTTAATCTCTATGAATCTGCTCTGATATCTACATTAAAGCTTGAAAATTAACAGCAAATATTTTATTCTACCTATTTTTCTGGCTTGCTTTTAGTTTGCCAGAACTTGTTGATGAGCAAGAGTCAGCTGGCTAACTTATTCTGCCATGCAACATCTATAGTGCTGTATCTCAGCAGGAGAAAACTGTTCTCAGCAGCATTTCTAACATTACAAGTGTTTAGAGGAATGCCTCATCTATTACCTTCAGTGTGCAGGCAGCCAAGGGAGAACAAAAAATGAGTAAGATACACACCACTATAACTTCTGTATCTTTTCTGAAACTAACAAACCTTCTGCAAATGTTGCAAACCAACCTGAAATGTGGTCAGCCATCCTGAAGAGGTAAGTTTATTTCTTCCCCTGATGATACCAATTGGATGCGTCAGCTGCATGTTATGTAAGAGCAATATCTGTTATACTCTAAAAAAAAGTGCTGGGGAATACCTCACCAGTTTGGATGCTATTTTTATTTTGCCTACCTTTTTACAAGAGCAAGTGTATGTATGTATTGGTTTATATGGTTGTTTAATATGTTTTCATATTGGAAAAACATTCTTACACAAAAATAATCTTGGTTGCTTAACTACACTGATATAAACAAAGTAGTAGAACTTCATAGTAAAGACTAGCCTGTAGTGAGGGGTGGAAATAATGTAATTTTTTTAGTAGATGACAAGCCCCAGTCAGCTATGGAAAAGTTCTGCCTTTGCTGTCAGAGGAAATCTGACAGCACACAAATGGAGCCACAAACTTTGAAGGAATGCTGTGCTAACCTGGGCTAGTTAGGTGATTGAATTAACTTCTCATGAGCAAATAATGTTTGTAACCCTAAATGGAGAAGAGGGAATAGATACTGCTAAATCCGGGCTAGAATATTTGACTGAATCAATTTAGGAGGACAAAAGTCGCCAGATTATTGTGGTAGAAAAAAAAATTAAAAATTAAACACAAAACATTCTACAGGAATTGAATGGTGCGATCACAAAACTTATTCAGAATGCAGAGGGAATAATGTGAGCAGAGATGAACAAAGAAAGAAATAAAAACCTTTTAAATTTGAATCTTCTGTTGTCTGGAATGAGCCACTTGGCATACACTATAGAAAAAGGGGAAATTATAACACAAACAGCATAGAAATGGTACTACTTCAGGCTTGAATGTGCAATTTAGTATCTTCTTGTAAAAAATTATCTGCAGTAAGGTTGAGACTCCAAGCTTTATAAAATACATAGAAATAAAAAAAGTTGGTGATGTAGCTTAGGGACGTGGTGCGAGGACAGGGACAGAGGCGATGTAATACGAACTTAACTTACAGCGCTGATATTTAAATGCAGCTGTTACTGCGTGAAGGAGGTGCAATTTTTACCTACAATTCCCACCTCAATAGGAAGCCTGATATCTTCTGAAGGGAGAGAAGGAAGGCACTAGGCATAACAGCCGAGATAACAGGGCAGGGGCCGGCGCTCCTCCTCAGCGGGGTCCACACAGACTTCCTCGCCGATTTCTCCGGGCACAATTCCCTTATCCCGGCTCGGCGGGCGGAGGGACAGCCACCGGCTCGGCGGGCGGAGGGACAGCCACCGGCTGGGCGCCCGCCCCTCAGCGCCCCGGGCCCGGCGTTCCCGCCCGTCCCCACCCCGCCCGGCGCTGCCGGCGCCATTCCCTCAGCCTCCGCTGCGCGGCAGGCCGGGCCGGGCCGGGCCGCGCCGCTGCCTTCCCGCCCCCTGCCGCCGCTAGCCGGCGGCCTGGCAGCTGCGAGGCTGCTCTCCTCCAGGATGGTTCACCATTCGGGCTCCATCCAGTCCTTTCGCCAGCAGAAAGGTCAGTACCAACCCCGCTGTGCCCACGGCGGGAGGCCCCGCGGAGCCGCTCGCTCTGCGGGCGCACAGGGAGGGGGCAGCCGGGTCTCGCCGCGGTTTCCCCGCAGGATCGCCCCGGGGCTGCCAGGTGCGTTTGTGTGCGCGCTACACCCGAGCCTGTGGGTGCTCGCTTGCGGGATGTAGCCCGGGTCCTGCTCTGGAGGCGCACTGATGCTGTCGGATGCTTTGCTGGGTCTCAGATAATGCGGCTGCAGTGGAGGGGAGGATGCCCGGCGGCGTGCGGTGAGCCGGGCCGAGCCGAGCCGAGCCGCAGACCTGTCCGTGCCCCAGCTACTGCGGCCGAAGGGCTCCGCTCCGGCCTCGACCCCACGTCGGCTCCGCTCCGCTTAAGTTTTAATTCGTGGCGGGCGGTGCTGCTTTGGTTCTCGGCTGCTGAACAGGTGAATCCAAGGATGCCTGTATGCGTGCTACAGACAGATCGTTCAGCCTCTGGAGTTCACTGCAGTTGCTACTAGCTTTGTTTTAGGTTTTAGTCTTCATGTCATCCTGTTATCCAAGTACGAAAGTAGAGGAAGAATATTAGGTGTAATTGTGAGCAAGGCGCTGGTGTTAAAAGTGCAGTTACAACTTAGACTCAATCTGTGTATTGGGTTGTTTTTTTAATCTGCTATTTTAATTGCCAAACAGAAGCTCTTTGGTGGTCAGCAAATATAAAGGTATTTCCAGTTGTGATTACCATCACTATAAAACCTGTACTGTGTTCATGTTAGATAAACGATTCTCTCCAGGAACTTTATTTATTTTTTCTTGATCATGGAACCAATATTTTTACTATTTTTTTTCTCTCTAATTCTACTTCGATGGATCAGATGAACCAAGGTTTCTCTCACTTTGTTCTCTTTCAGTCATTGATAAACTTTTTTTAAAAAATTATTCTTACAGTGCAGTATGCCATAAATTATGATAGGAAATGGTATTCTTTATACATAAATCATGAGGTCACTTATTTGATTTTACCTCATTGAACTTCTTCTCTTTGACTGGTTAGTTGAAAATAAATAATTCAAAGCACTTTTTCCATTCTGGTAATCCCATAATAAATTTACTTCCTTGCTGTAGAGGTTTTGCATTTAATGCCAGTCTTGTGTGCAGTAATGAGTGGTGCTGTCTCAGACTGTAGAAAGTCTGATTTAGTCAGGTCCAAAGGTAATTAATTAGTATAAAAACATATTTTTTCAACTGTCAAGTCTACATTTATAAAAGCATTAGAAGCCTTGAAGCCACAGTGTTAGTCCTTACTTTTTCATAAGAAGTTTTAATAATTTTTTTTACACTACAGCAATGATTAGCATGCTCCAGAATCGTTGTCAAGGCCCTTCAGAGAAAATGCAGCTGTTCTGTAATAATCCTTAAAAAACCTAATCCAAAACTTTCCATGCTCTAGTTCAACTTGAGTTCTTTGACTTGGATTTATGAAACTCTGTGTTTGCACAAGTCATAAAACTTTGTAAAAGCAAAGTGAATTTTGCCTGTTACTTTTTGAGAAGATTGTTGTTCTCATCTCCTTATTCCTGAAGAAATCCTGATTAAGGTACCTTGCCAGTCATCAGGCTTTGGAAAAGAGAGGATGCTTTTATGGAGCTATGTAACCTGTACAGTATTGACTAACATGACTTGCTTTCCCAAACTTCTCAAATGCAGTGTGCTTTGTATCTGAGCTCAGCCTGTTTTTCTCAGCCTAAAACTTTTAGGAATGGGGGAGGACAGTGTGAAATCTTGATCAAAAGGCTACAGCAAAACAAAAACCGTAATCAAAAATTCATCATCTTATCGTGAGGCATTGAGAAGAAGCTGAGCATCTGGCACTCTGAAGTTCACGGACACTGATCTCAGAAGCAAAAAACATGATGTCTTTTTTTTCCTTTTGATTTAGTACTTTATATCAATCTTTATTAAAAATTTAATATTTTGCTTACTGTAATTTCTAACTTGCTGAGATTTTGACTAAATGCATTGTTTGTTTTCCACTTGCTCACAAAATAGTGCCCTAAATTCCCTTTCTTTACAGAATCAGTGGTAATCTTCATGAAATGGCCAAATGCCCATCACAGCTGTGCCTTGTATGCTTCACTTGCATTAAGACCAAGCTTCATTTTTTAGGGGGGCATTGAAAAGGCATTATTTTTATGTGGATTCTCAATCATATAGGAGAAATATGCATCAGCAAATCTCATAGTTCCGGAAAACAAATAGGAAATAATTTTGAACTCCTGAGAAACAGGACCTACCTATTGCCAGGTAACATAATATTCAAACTCATTTGCTAAAGAGGAGTAACTTTTAAAATGGGAGACAGAATGGGGTAGAGAGCATTTTTTTTTCCCTTATTCAGAGCACTTTGTTCTAGCTGAGAAGTTGTGGTTTCAGTACCAAAGCTGTTTTTACAGGGTTTGGAGGAATAAGAAGACTTAAGTTCTCCAGTCCCTTGGGTGTCTGGGAGCCTTCAACAAGAAGGAGAAAAGAAAGAAAGAAAAAATTATATTGAGGCTTTGTTACTGTTTAGAATTTAGGTGTTGTTTTTCTTTAATTTATCGTTCACTTCTTGACAGAGTGAGGAGGTGTTCAGAGTAGGAGGCTGCTGCCATCGTTTTGTCTTGCTCTTTGTTCAAATTGTGTATGCAGAGTGAAACCTTCAGTTTCAAAACCTGCAGCAGAGCTCAACGTAGTGTTATAAAAAGACACAGAAAGGGTTGAAAAAATGGATCTCGTTCCTCTTCACCCCCACAATTCTTGTTCTTCTACTTGTATCCAAAAATAATGTCTATTGAGAAGAGCAGTGTCCTAGAGGTAGACTAAGCTGTGTCTCTGCACAGCAGTGTGTTAGATCTGTTTAACCATCTGTATAGTATTTTCTAGCTATTTTTAACCTTTGCTTTGGCAGAAACTGGTTTTTCTGAAATGATTTTCATCAGTAATATTCTCAGACAAAAACCATGTTAGTAAATATATACCTTTGTACTTTCTACTTTTTCAAAAGGCAACCTATGGCCTCAGAGGAACTATGTAAGAGGAAAGGGAAAGAAATGTTTATTATTTACTAGTTTCTTCCTGACCTTTAGAAAAGAATAATCTTCTTCCTTAGAAATTAACACATAGGTTATATATATATATATATATATCTCACTATATATATATATATATATATATATCATTGTATATACTTCTTTAATATACAGGTTTATGTAAAACTAGTAGATAATTAATAGTTATTTATAAATGAGAAATAAGAGCATGTTGATAAGAGCAAAAATAATCTCTACAGTAATTTGTACTTTAATAATTCCAAGGAAAGATAGCTAGCTAGGAATCATAATCTTTTTTGTGTAGGACATAAAAATACACTGCAGCCTTATGGTAGATTTTGTGTAATAGGTGCAGGACAGGTGCTAAGCAATTGCTTTTTTTTTTAGGGGACTCTACTGAAAACTTATAATCTTCAGAAGGGAAGGCAACCTAATTTGCAAGAGGCTTTTGTAACAGATACTTGGTGGGTGGGTTTGAATAAACCTGTGTTTAAGGTGCAGGTCAAGGCAATTACTATGCTTAAAATTTTAAACATCTAGGATTTTTATCCCAATACACAAACTACAATTTCCTGCATATTTTGCTGGGTGCTTTTATTGACTAGTGTTGTTTCTTTAGTACCACCATAAAAGCTTTTTAATGAAGGAGTTCAATGCTGGGAAGAAGAAAAGATGTTTGTGCTTTAAAATTGCGTTGCTTTCATCTTGATGTGTGAGATTTAAGAATGTGGACTGCAGATTGAAATCCAGTGGCCAACTGGGGGTGCTTCTCATGTTTCTTGTCAAGCAGTTCAATGTTTCCAGGTTCAGTGAGGCAGGAATGGGTTCACCAACTTCGATACTTGTTAAGTCTTTGAGAGTACTGATTTAGCCTCTCAAAGGATTTATCTTGGAATAGCTTGAACTAAAATACAGAAATCAGGGATCTCATAGAAGATATATTTCCAGATGTATTCCAATTCTCCTCTGTGCTAAATATTTTGTTTCATTTTATATATTGCCATTTGAAGTTGTAGTGTGATTTAGAGGGATTGAGGATTTGCTTGAGAATCTCAAATAGCTCTGCCTTCACAGGGTAACTTGTTGATTCATTGACTTTTTTTTGTTAAATCACTTGCAGCTACTTTGAGAACCACTGTTGCTGTAGAGCTTTCTGTTATAGTTGCTTTACTCTGGTTTTAAGATCTTAATGACCTGCATTCTTTATAGAGCAACTTGTGAAATTGATTTGCATTTCTTGTGAATTTAAATGAGAATTTGTAAACATCACATTTTATATTGCTCCAGAGTTTTCAGTATTCAGGAACTTGGACTTGTGATAAAATCTTATGGAGACTTCTCCAAGGATGTTTGATGCTTCTGTGGCATGAGTGAACGTAGTAAACTTAATAATCCAAGGAGACTGCTGAAATTACTACATTAATTACTACATAAAGTAATTACTACATTGCTACATTAAGAAGATGGAATTCTGTTAAACAAAAATTTGAGAGAATGTGTCCCTTTGCTTGTTCTCCAGAGCAGAAAAGCCAAGTTTTCATGTCAGTGTGAATAAAGCAATTTTTTTTGGCCTCAGCTCTAGAGTTTTCATTCCGAGGAGTACTAACATACACAGAAAATTTCAAATCCATGCTCATCTTGACTCTGAAAGCTGAAAGCAATGCAGCTGTTAATACAGTCCCTCAAAACAATACTATATTTTAACAGTGTTACTTAATATATTTTTTTAAGGCACTGAAAGGCAAGGTCCAACATTTAATAAGGTTTTATTTGTTCTTGCTTCTTTTGCCTGATACAGCTGCTCAACCTAGGATGCACTCCCATCTTTTCATTCAGACACCTTTTAAGGGCCCATAATATGTCTTTTTATTCCAGATGATACTGTTATGAGTTGTAACTTCAAAAAAAATAGAGCTTTTTGAAAACAATCACAAAATATGACGTAGTAAACCTTGTATTATGCAGGTGCATGAGTGCTGTAGGAAAAAAGTTGGGTTTTTTTTGGTTTTTTTCACGGAATGATTATTTTAAATGAGAAAGCTAAGGATATCAGAAAATTTTGGAATATTGCATAACTCTATCTGGCTGCAGATAATGATGCTGTGATTAGATGTCTGGGCATTAACTTCCTACATTTTGTTTTAAGTATCAGTCCACAGTACAGTAGTATCTGTGGACAAACCTTGTACCTATTCCACAACTTTTTAAAATTTCCTGAATAAGGACCTGTGAAAATTTTTCATTTTCTTTAGAACCCTCATCAGTTTTATTTCATTGGGTATCACCACAAAATTGTGAGTTCCTGATCTGCCTTCGTATTTTAGTTTATTTATTATGCTTTTTGTCATTTTTGAAATCCGATAAGTGAAACAACCCTGTCAGTTTATATTGTTGTAATAGCGTTTTGAATAAATCATTTTTTGTTGCAGCAACATCAGCACTAGTCAACATATTTTATGATTAGAGATATTTTAGAGTTCCAACAACTCTGAGAAACTGAAACATTGTCTTGCCTAACAGTACGAACAGCCTTGCATTACAGTTAATGCAGATGGCTAAGTAATAACTGGGAAAGCATTGAAAACAAAGTAGCCATCCATATTTTATACACAGTGTGACAGCAGAAAGTGGATATGCTAAATTCACAAGTTTGCTGAGCTACGTGAAGATTACTTTTTTTCTGCTTTGGCCTGTCTTAGCTGAAGAGAATGTCTGCGTTGTCTTGAGTCAAACATTGCAATGATATTTGCAAAAAGCATTATACATGAGTTTACCCAGATTAGAAATATTTACCAACCTTTTTCTGTTGCTATATATTCTACATATATAGAATTCTATATATGTGTATATGTATACACATATATTTTATATGTGTTCTATATACTCTACAGCCTGTGTTACAGTAGATTATTTATCAGAGACAGGTATATGCAAAACCAAACTGCAGTGTACAGCAATATGTTTTAACAAATCTGAGCTACAATGAATTCAAATTCATCAGTGTTTTCTCAGAAAGAGATTCTGAGTCTGCCTCATTTGGATTATTATTTGTCTTGTGAGGGCTTTTAGCCACTGCAGTTACTTAAGGGAGGAATTGTTCATTTGACTGGTGAGGTCACAGTTTAATTCACAGTATATTTGAGTATATTTGACATTATATATTTGGCAGTGCGGTTTTGAAGAAACTGATACCTTAAGTTTTCCTTTTTGGTCATGTCTAATATTCATACATCAGGCAAATAGCGACATCTATTATGTAACTGTTTGATCTGCTTAAAGGTAGGATCTTCTGAGTGGGAAAAAAGATACTGTGAAAGCTGAACTAGATTCCATTTGCAACTCAGGAAAAGGAAGTGTAGTTTGAAAAGTATCTGTGGAAATCTCCTTTGAACAACAAATTGCCACTGTTCATGGTTTTAACTGATTTCTTTAGTAACAACATAGGACGAAGCCACACATGTTTTCTTCCTTCTTGTCTGTTATTCTTTCTGGATTCCTGTGTGGCACCCTAGCACAAGAAGGATGCACAAACAAAGGAATTTAGAGCTCACTCAAATCGGTGTTGAAAAATTTTTAAGTACATCATAGTTACACAAGAGTTGTAGCTAGTCACGCATGCTCCAGATAGCTCCTGTGATGAAGGCAAGCTCTGGAGTTAGAATATATTTGAAATGTCATATTCTATTCTCCACTTGCCTGGTTCAGTGGAATTACTCTTGCTCAAAAATTTCCTTACTCCTTACTGTTTGTTTAGTAGCTTCATCAGTAGTATGTCTTTATAATCCAGAAGATCTAATGTATGTAATATCTGTATTCTCTTATCTTTCTGGTTCATTGAACTAATGGAGTTAGTGCTTTTAATGAATTAATTTTCCTGAAGCATTAGGGTTTTTTGTTGTTTGATTTTTTTTTTCTTTTTTTTTTTTTCTAAATTATTTTTTTATTTTGGGTTTTTTTTTTGTGGGAGGAAGAAGTCTGTTTTTAGCTGTGGGCTATTTTATTGTCTGTCCTGGTTTAAGGTGGGAACCTCCCTTGGAGTGGAAACCCTTCCCTCCAAACTGTTATAACTTTGAAATTACAGGGCTTTCAGGCAAAGGTATGGGAAAAGGAATAACATTTTTGCATAACAAGACAAAAAAACCCAACAACACTGACAGCAACAACAAACAGAACCAGAAACTCAGTGACAGCCTTGTCTCGGCCGCAGGCGCTTTCCCTTTGGGTGCAGTTCCGGGCACGGCCGGCAGGGGCGCTGGTGGCTCCCGGCCGGGCAGGGCAGGCGCGGTGATTCCTCCGTGGCACCAGGGGGCGCTGTGGCGCAGCTTGGCCGCCTCTCTGCGCGTTGGTAATGACGGGCACAGCCGGCGGCAGAGATAGAAAACGGGCTCCTCTACAAATGCACAGGGACAGCTGGGCCCGGTGCCCCTCTGGATGGTGAGATGGGCTGTAGCAGGAGCCTCGGAGCAGCAGCTGGAATGGCAGAGGCAGGCACACCTGGGGTGGTGAACAAGATGCAACAGAAAACGCCACAGCCTTAGCAGGAGCCAGGGGTGTCCTGGTGGGCACAAGGGTGTTAGGGTAAAGTGTAGTGAGAAACCCGAAGCAGTGGCAGAAAATAGTGGGGCTGGGCAGCAGCTGGGGCCCCAAAGGCAGCTGGGAGCCGCTACCTCGGAGGGGTGGGAGAGGGGTCAGAGTCCTGGGTGTTCCCCTGAGGCACCCGAGTGGATGGAGAGGGTCCTTTCCAGTGAGATCGGGTGTTGAGGAAATGTCCAACAGCCACTTTAACGAGCAAAGGCTCGCCCATGGTAGGAGAAGCAGTAAAGGTGAATTCGCCCTGTGGTAGCAGCAACTTGACTGTTCCCTCCTGGTCCCAAGAGTGAGAGAGAGGAAGGAGCTGAGCCCAGACCCCTCACCCCCCAGCCAAAATCTCCCAATATCTCTGCACTTCCCATGAGAAAGACCCCCAGGTAGGAGTGTATCCAACTGCACCCTTCCCCCTCCTCCTCCTCCTCCCAGCCACATTCTCTGCCTCTTAAGTATCAGTAGTTCCTATCTCTTAGGCAACAAATGGGAGAACACTGAGAGAAAGAAAAGGAAAGAAAAAAAAAAATATATCCTAACCTCCAACACAGTCCTTTATTTTCCATTTTGGTGTGGTTGTTTTAAAACCAATCAAACAGTGAAAATGTTGTGAGAAGCAGGCAATCCTAAGAGTTTTCAGCGTTTTTGAATGAGTTGAAAGATCATAGGGAGGAATTTCTAAAACACAGGCACAAAAAGTTAAAATATCCGAGCTATAGATAGGTGTGTATTTATGAATAGATCTGGAAATGGTCAGTGGGTGGGTGAATAGATAGATAAAACAATACCAGATAGTGAGAGCAGACTTAAGCATATTGAGCAGACTTCTCTGTGTAAGCAGCACTCCTTAGTTGGTCATGCTGAAGTAGGACTGTACACCGGGGATTTCCAGATATCACAAACAGAACCCTCTTCATCATGTCAGCAGCACCAGCAGCACCAGCTTCAGCACTGAGTATTGATTCCAAAGTCACTTGCAAAAGGAAACGGGACAAAGTAACTTAGAGCGACAAAGTTAAAATTTTGAAGAAGGTGGTACGTGGGTGTATGTATGCATGCCTAGAGTCAAACAGTTCAGTGAGAAAAATTCAGTGCCATCTGAATCCAAAATCTGTATGTCTGAATATTCTGCAGAGGCTGGTTCTTTCATCTGACCTATGCAAGAAAACACAAGACAAATGCATTATTACCATTTTGTCTCACATAAAATAGTTCTGGGTTTGTATTGGCATCATATGCAAAGTTGAGACATGGCAAGAAGTACTGCTGAATTTTGAGTGGTCTCAGTGAAGAAGACTGAAGACTTATATTCCTCTTGTGCAGCAAATTTGCATTTTGTTGATACATTTAAGTAGATATATTTATATTTATATTTTCCTATATTTTAAAAGCTTGATTTTCATGTATATCAAGCATTCAATAAACATTTGTATATCTCTGAATGTTGATTTTTTCCAGAGAAAAAGTTTTTGTATTTTCAAAACTATGTAGGTGGAATTCCACTGAGGAGTGTCACACTTGTGGAACATAGAATTGGTCACAATAAAATTTTTTAAAAGAGTTTTCAAAGATGCAGATGAGTGCTCTGTCACCTCTTTTTTATAAGTTTTTATGTTTTTTCATAGCACTTGGCTATCTAACAGGAATTGCTAGGAGTCATCTACCTAATGCTGTTTGCAAGGTTTTGGAATTCTTTAAAAAATTGACCTTAAGTACCAAACCATTTTTAAAACAAGTCTGTTTACCAGAAAATTCAATAATTTCTTAAAAATATTAATTTAGGTCTGAGTAGCTGCCCCTGGTTTCATCTTTTATTGATGCATTTGTTAAGTGGTTATGGCTACACTCAGAGTTAGCCCTGAATTTTGACTGGGGCAAGCTGCAAGCTTCAATACGAGTCATCTGGTCTCATGAGCACCATTGGTAGATTGTGTGTGTGTGTGCATCATTGAAGCAACTGCAAATTAAAGGTGAAAAAGCTTCATGGAACCCTGTTGGCAGCTCTCTGCAGCGTATTACAGACTGGAGAGTCCCTGCCTAGGAATACAGGAAATGTCAATGGATGTGGGGGTGTCAACAGACTGAAGAGTGTCTGAAGACTGTAAACGACTTGTTAGAGGAGGAATGACTTCAGGGAGAGAGAAATCAAGGTGCTTTAGGATCATCAGTTTACTACCACTACAAAAGATTTTTGTAATATGCAAAAGCAAGGATTTTTCAGGTAACATGTTTCTGTTATAAGCAGATGCTGTTCATTCAGTAAGCATCAGTGCATGGCTCTTGCTGTTGTGAAGTGCCTTGTTACACAGAGTTCAGGAGAAAAAGGAGAAGGATTTTCAGAAACATAAATAGTCTAGAGAAATGTATGTATGAATGAATGAATGATAAAAATATGTTTAAACATGCTCCTGTTAATAATTCACACTGTCAGGATATGCGGGACTTTGAAGTTCCTGTTTCAGAAATCCAGCATCTAAATAAAATGGAAAAACAGCCTGTCACAAAAAAGGAGTTCTCATTTCTGCTGTCCTTCTTGAAGTGTGATTGGACTCAAAGGTATTTCACAGTGATTGAGTTGATAATTAACTTCAACATACTTGAACTTATATAAACCTTTGCCATAAACGTTTCGTGAATGTAGTCTGCACAGTAGCCCTATATACCCTCACTGATAACAGCAGGATTACAGTGGGTGTGCTGGAGATTCTGATTGGATTTACTTTTATGGATTATGCTTTTATATGCTTTTATTAGCTATGAATAAGAAATAATGTCTCCTATATCTCATTAGAAAATGTAAATAGTGGATGATGAGGAATTAATAGGATTACTTTAGCCATGCTCTAAACTAATGGGGAAGACAGGCTATCTTGGTGAGAATAATACTTCCAAGTTTTTACCCTGATCTTTATCACCTGGACTGTTCTGTTTATCCACATCTGAGGCATGAAACAAACACCTTTTAGGATATTACTTTGAATTAAATAGGATGTGTTGGTAGGGAATAATCAAAACTTCCTATTCTTTTGGGGTGTCGGAAAGGAGCATCTACAACTTTTTATTACTTTATATTGCAGGAAATCTCAAACCTGAGATTGACTTGTATTTGAGCTGAGGCTTAAAAAAATTCTTTGAAATATGCATTCATAAAGGCTTGTACTTTAATGGAAGGGTTTTCTATAGAGGAAAATGATTTTTCATGTCATAGTGACAATGATCTGTTTGTCAGTCTGACTGGGCTATTTTCCATCTTGTTTGCTACTTGTAGTTCTTTGTTCAATTTTGGCATGTTGGTTCTGAGTGTTGTCTTAGGGGCCATCATCTAGTTCATGTATAATCTATTAGATATCATTAATTTCATACCTACAGCCATCATAGATATTTGCTGTCAATCTTTTCTGCCTAGGCAGAAGGAATCCAAATTTCTTGCAGCCTGGAGTGGAAAGAAGGGAAAGCAAGTAATGGATTAAATTGGTTACTCAGCATTTTTTCCCTTTAACAGGGGAAAAAAATAGAGAAGTGCTTTCAAAACAACCATCCCTTTAATTTTGAAAAGCATTTATAGCATTGCTAAACTCTGAGGCTTTCCAATTTCCTTTTCAACTTCCCAATATTTTGTGTAGACAACTATGCTATTAGGAGCAGCATGTGACTGGTATTGTTATTTTCTTAAGGCCCTTTCTTGGGCTTCTGAAGAGGCAGGGAGGGAATAAGGGGCTAAAAAGAAAGTTAATTTTTTGTAAATTTGAATATGTGAATATGTTGAATATGTGAAGCTATTTCTTCTACTGCATTCATCTGGCCATCCTTTGCGTGACACTGGGGCCTTAAAATAGCCCATTTCTACATGGTTATGAGATCTTTAGTTCATTTCCAGCATGCTTGTCAAGCTGCCAAAAATCCATTTATATTTTATATATCTAGTGTATGTGTCCGTACTTCAGAAAAAGGAAGCAGTTATCAGCGCAAAGATGCTAGCCTCAAATCACCACTCTTACAATAATTATGTGAACATTTATATGCGAAAAGAAATTATGACAGCTGAATTAAAATCAGAAGCTTTGTCCAGAACATTTCATAGATTTAATCTATGAATATCATCTGTATTCATCAATGAATAGCCTCAAAGTGTATACTTTCATGAAAAATAAATTTAGCTAGACTTTTTGTTTACTTTAGCCTCTTCATTAGGGTAATTTCTTCTTTTTTTTTTTTTCTCTCTACATTTGAAATATACTGTTTTCTGGAGGTGAAAGGCTGGAGGGGAGAAGGGAAACACAGTTTTGTTGCTACTATTGTCACTATTTTTTTACTGATTGTTAGGTGATTATTTAATACAGTTTCCACTAGAAATTGTGTAATAATGTGGTTTTGGCTATATGGTGTCTTTCCTATGTTGTTTTGCTTTTGTCAGGAAAACTAACCCGTGATGTCAGAAGTCTATGTGCAAAAAGGAGACAGAGGAATTTATTTGAATAACGGGAGAGGCTGTGAGGCATTACTTGCAGGGTCTCTCAAATTGTTAGAGGATGCAGCCTCCTTTTTATCCTAATTCCTTGGCCTCATTTCCCTCTCTATTTACCCATTGGCTGAGGTACTTGAGAGGTACAGGCTTCCCAAATCACTTAATACAGACCCCCTTCTAATGTGCATCCCCCCTTCTTTTTCTTTGTGTCTCTGTTCTTTTTCCATAAGTCCAGGAATTTAGCGTGGCCTTGGGTGAGTAACAGTCTGTGTCGATTAGTGGAATTCCTGAGGAATTTATATTTCCCCCCATTGCTTCTTTCACCTATCAGTGTCTGGCTTTATCTATCAGCAGGTCCACAGTTTTTTTGTAAAAACACCTCCCTCTTACTCCTTTCACTTTTTATTTAATTTTTTAATTTTTTTTGGTCACGACCTATCTTCTGTGGAAATAAGGTTTTCCTCACTGACTTGTTTGAAATGTTGTTCTGTAGTTTGCTAAGTCACTACAAAATGCTTCTTCCTAAAACTGGAATATAAATATTGGATGACAATACATTTTATGCTGCACAGTAATTGCTGAATATTGTGGTTTGACATTGGCCAAATGGCAGGTACCCATGAAAGTCATTTGCTTACTTTCTTCTGCTATGGTTGAGTAGAGGAGAGGGGAGTAAAAATTAATGAAGGGCTCATGAGTTGAGATAAGGATTGCGAGAAAACACTTGAAGGGCAAAGTAGATTCAAATTTAAAGATACAAAGTTAATTTATTATTAACAGAGTCAGAGTGGGATAATAAGAATTAAAATAAGCCTCTAAAAAACCTTTTTTCCTCTAGCCCCTCTTTCTTTCCTACTGACAGTGCAGGCAGACAGGGCATGGGGGGTCTTGGTCAGTTCGTCACTCAAGATCTTCTGTTCACTCAGAGAGAGGAGTCTTCTCTCTGCCGTGCTGCGGGGTCACTCCCATGGGCAAACAGTCTTTCCAAAACTGTTTTGGTGTGTGTCACTCGTCCATGGGGTATTGTCTTTTCAGGCTAGGCTTCTCTAGTTTGGAAGCAAGGGCCTTTTCTCTCTATCTCTGGAATCAGGGGCTTTCTCTCTGTTTGGGTGTCTCAGTAGATTACAGCTTTCTCTGGCATCCACCACTGCAGCATGAGCACTTTTCTCATGGTCTTAGGATATTCTTGATGAAATTTATGAAATGTTCTGGACAAAGCAGCTGATATGAATTCAGCTGTCATAATTTCTTTCTGCATATTAATGCTCACATAATTATTGTAAGTGGATTTCTGTATCTCCCGTGGACTTCATGCATTACCGGGGGACAGTTTGTTTCACCATAGTCTTCACTACAGCTTGCAGAAGAATTTCGGCTGCAACGCTTGGAGCACCTTTTCCTCCTCTTCCTTTTCCACTGACCTTGGTGCTACCATTTTGTTTTTCTCTCACATGTCCTCCTCTGACTAGAAGAAAACTTGTTGCATAAGTACCGTTGCCAACAAGTTGCACTAACTCAAAGATTCTCACAGGATCCTGTGGCGCCGAGAGGCAGATTTCATCCAGGTTCCACACTGGGGAGTCGCCCGCCCGTTTTTGCCGTCAGCCATGCGGCCCTGCCTCCACCTCACGGGCTCTGGTAGTTGCTGTGGCACTGGTTCTATTTAAAGCCTCTCTTCATGCAGGGCACTGGGAAGGAGAAGCCGCTCTGCCCCTGCCCTTCTGTTTGTGGTATGGCTGGCTAGAGGCGGCCAGGCAGGCAGAACTTGCCCCAGGCCGCACTGAGATGGTGGTGGCCATGGCGGTGTATCGCTGCAGGCCAGGCCTGCGTGCTGGCGACCGCAGCAGCGGCCACGGTGCCTCCTCAGCCCTGGTGAAAAAACTGCTTGCATGCTGTTTTGATTTTCTCCTTAACTATGTCATCACAGAGGCATTACCAACTTCTCTAATTGGGTCAGCAGCATGTCTGTCTTCACAGCCATCAAGGGACTGGCTCTTTTGGACATGGTGGGAGCTTCTAGCAGCTTCTCAGAGAAGCCACCCCTGTGGGACACCCCTGCTACTAAGAACCAGGCTGTGCCAAATCAACACACTGAGTTACCAATTCTGTGATTCTTTTTTTTTTTAATTTTTAAAATTTTTTTTTTAAATCCTTGCTAAAACTAGTCAGGTAATAGATCAAAACTTGTATTACTATTGCGAGCTTTCCGCAGGTAATTCTGGATGTTGCTGGACAGGTGAGCTTCTAGAGGAAAGTGTTGAAAAAAGCAGTTAATTTTATCTTACTAATAAGACTTTGCTTTATAATTTTTTTTCTTAGAATCAGTATCAAGGATGCTAATAAGATTATTACCACATAAGTAATACATTTGATGAAAACAACTTTATCATCTGTCATTTTAGGGTGTTGTTTTGCCTGCAGATTGTCTGAATTTTAAAATTACTTAGCTCTGATGGTCCAGTTCTCTTCTGATTTGTAAAATATGCTTTTATTTTTCATTTTTCACAATAAAAAATACCTAAGAATCTGACCAAAAATTACCATTTGTTGATAGCAGTGAAAAAGAATCTGAAGATACTGATAATCTCATTCCTTCCCTCTGTATTATTTTTTTCCTCTTATTTATATTAGTCCAATAATGTGGGCATCCAGTAAGTAAATACTCTATAACACTGCATTATAGATGGAGACTGAAAGACTGATGGTTCTTATCCAAGAGCCTGAACTGAAGTGAGGAAGGGTCTGGGGGAGAAGAGGTTTGAGAGACTAGGAAAGGACAAAAGATCTAATCCTGCTAGTTATGTCTACTATAACAATTTTTCCTAATGTAGGAAAAAAAGTACTCTTCAGAATAGGAAATAACACTCATAAAGGCCATATGTGAAATTATTCTACAAAATATTATTGTTTTGTGATCCTTTTCTTATTTTTCTCCCAGTTTAATGCAAATTTTCTTTGTCAGTTTTTTATAAAATTGTGTTGGAGGTTAGGATTTGCATCAATTTCAGTTCATGAAAAAGGAGTTCTTGAGGATGGCATTAGGGAGTATGTGACAATTTCTTAAGGAACATAGCTGCTTCACTGTCTCACAATTGTATGTTCTGAGTGAATATATGAAGCAAAGCACAAGTAGTGCTTTTTTCAATACTAGAAGTCATAATGGTGGGAAATTGATTGTTCTACATAAAGTGCAGTTTCTCTTTCTTGGTGAGCAGGTGGTTTTTGCACACGGTTGCCATCTTGCTCTGTTGTTTCTTTGAGAGTAGTTGGAGTATTGCATGCTTCTGTAACTGCAGAGATCACACATCTTTTTCTCTGGCCAAGTTTTCTGAAATGGGCATTCACACTTCTAATAAAAAAGTGCAGGAGAACCACACTTCTCACTAAATTACTTAGGTAAACATAAGGTTCTACAGAAACAGCTCAGAGTTTGCATTCCTTCAGTTCTGTAAAACCTTTACATTTACATTTTCATGCTTAATCTTTAAAATAAATCTGCATATATACTATTAAACTCAAGAATTAGATACTTAAACAGTAAAATATCCCTCACAAACACTATATACTATATATAGTATATAGTATATATACTATATACTATATATATGTAATATATACACACACACTATATACTATATATAATATATATACACTATATACCATCAGTATAAAGAGACCATCTGCTTTATCAGCTTTCAGTATTAATCTTACAGATACAGGAAGTTAAGTTTTGCAGTTTGAGAGGTGGAACTTCCAATATAAGCCACCATGAATAGGCTGGATGACTAGCAAAGATAAGTTTCTTTCAGGAGGCTCTTTAAAAGTGGCTATAGCTGTCTACATTCCTTTCCACCTTTTATTTCCTTATTTCTTTTCTCTGCTATTTTGCAGAATTTTCGGATTCATATTTGACCATTTTCTACTTCTTATTGTCCCTTCTGTTCGCATATTTTGAAGCTTCATCATGAATGAATGAAAAACCTTCGTCTTCATTCTGCTGTAGTTGCTCTATTAGCTTAACTCTTAACTCTTTCTTACTCTGCAGAAAGACTTTATGAGAAATTGGGTCAGAATGTGTCTCTGGAGGCATCTAAACTAAAACTGCTCCAAACAGCCCAACTTTGAAACTAGGTCAGATTGCTCAGGGCCTTATCCAGTCAGATTTTGAAAATCTGTTCCACAGTCCTCTCCATCCATGTGTTTCAGCATTCTGTCTGAGATAAATTGTTCCCTTATGACCAGTTGAAAAATTCTACGTTGGGTCTTCTGACTGTTCTCAGTTGTCTTATTCTTGGGCATCTATGTTGCTCTCCCTTCTCTGTGTAATTCCCTTTTTAAGGTAGTGGAGTTACCTTCAGAGTGGCCTGGATGTGCAGATAAGTTGTTTCTTAGACTGCTCTGGTAAAATGCTGCTTCAGCAGCTGCTCTTCCTGTTCCATGCCCTCTAGCTTCTTAACTATCTTTGTAACCCTCCACTGGACTGCCTTCAGTATATTGAGGTGTCCTGTACAGAGGTGATACTGAAATGAGCTGGAAAATAAACTATCTAGCACAATTTGAAGCATTATAAAGCAGGCATTCTTTCTCAGTGCTGGACATGTTAGAAGTCTATTTCCTTCGATCTAATGTGTGTGACAAGACTTTATGACAAGGTATTAATCATAATCATACATATTTGTTATTATGTACCTCCTAGCTAATACATAAACTTCACTTTCCTAGAACTGATTTGCATGCATCTGTCTCCATCTGGAAGTTTTTATATGGCCCTGGAAGGTCCTTTAAAGGAGTCTCTGCTTGTCATATTCTCTGAATGCTTTGATATTACAGGCAACCTTTCCTTGAACATTTTCTTTGGGCATGTAGTGTTGCTTCTTGTTACATAACTTGCCAAAAAACCCACTGTAGTTCTCTTCATCTATTTCTCCACTGGTTGCAGCTATATTTATCATCCTGTGTGCATACCTTTGCATCCTTTTATTTTATTTTTTTGTTAGTTAATCTTGAAGCTCTGTTCAGCAACTTCAGGGGAACCGAGAATTTATATTCTCTATGTTATTTACCAGGATCACCCCCAAAGCTGAATGCTGCTTGAGATGTTGATGTTGAGATGTGGCTGCAGGAGAGCCAACTAGAGAGGAGTGATTTCTTCCCTTGACCACGTAGCTTACACTTGTCAAAGTAGCTCAAGAAGGAATCAGCCTTTGTTTCTGCAAGGACTCCACTGCTGACACCACTGGTAGTCAAACCTGTTGAGAAGTGCAGTGCCAGTTATTATAGCAAATAACCAGTGCCATGAATTTCTAAATTAAATTGTTTTGTTGGTTTCACCAGCAAAGCAAGGAGGAAACCGTTCAAAGGAAGTATGCATGGCTTTGTCAGCTGGTGTGAATGATGAGTGGTTTGATGGAATGGAATGATGCTGGAGTGGTTAATGTTTGTACTGAGAAGCAAAAGCTTGTAAAGTGTTTGAATAGGTAACAGGTCATCTATGAAACTTTGATTTCAAGGCTCCAAATACTGAATGCCTGCTTATTTGGAATTTTCGCTGTAATTGGAAGATCTTATAGGAATAGATGACTCAAAGAAGGGCAGATCACCAACTGTAGATGAGCTGTGCTATTTTAATTTACTTTTAACCCAATACACTGGGTTACAATACAATTGGGCCTAAAGAGCTGCCATCAGTAAAATAACTATAATCAAGTCATGTCTCCTATTAGTAGCAAAACAGAGAATAAATCCTTACCCTTCCTAAAGCCACCTTGCAAAGGTTTGGGTTTTTTTTTGGCAGGGGTGAAAAAGACACTAATGGAAGACTTTTCCATCGATGTGACAATTTATCACTCAGGAATAAGACTCTAGTGGTGATTTCAATACTTAAGAAAACTGAGTTCTTAGGGTAGTGGGCCACCTTCCTGGACTGAAATGCAGAAATGTGTGGAGTTTACTCTGTGACACAATGATAGAGCTTTGGAAAAAGTTGAAGGCAAGTGAATGCACTAAAAAGGGGTAGTTACACTGAATAAAAGCACTTGATGAGCCCCAAGAGGTGTGAGATATGTGTCCAAAATATATATGTGAGATGGAAGGGAAAACTGCATTACTAAAGCTTTCCACAAGAAATCTGTCTTGTGGGCTTTTTTTATTTTCCCCCAAATCTTTACTTGCCATGTTTGTTTTGTTGGGGTTTTTTTGTTTGGTTTTTTTAAGTTTATCTTTTAAAATTAATTAAAAGCTGTAAGCACTAGTAAGCCATTCTGTCAGTGTCTATGAATCGTTCCCAGGATTCAAATAACTTAAGAGAATATTAATGACTAAACCAGAAGTTTTAGTTATCCTTTTATTAATTATGTTTGAAAGACAAGGGAAACTGTACACAAACTGTTTTTAATGATTAATGTTAGTACTGATTCTATTGAACAGGCATTGTTTTACTGGAACTTTACAAGAATTTTATTTTTGTATGTCTTTTTCAGTCAGATCAGGATTTCACTTGCTCAAATTTTTTTAATAAATCCAACATTTAATGTATAGAATGACTTTCCAAATCACATGTATAACATCCATTGTTATGACAGTGAACCAGTGAAGGCAGAGCATATCTTATATCTGCTTTGAAGTTCTATTTATTAAGCATTAAAAAATAAATCTGCTTACCTGCATTCAGTGACCATTCTGTCCACTGGTCCTGATTGCAGATCTCCAAGAAAATTCCAGTTCTTTAAATGTGAGCTTTTTTTTCACTTCTTCTTCCAATCTTGTTTGATCAGCTTAGAAGATGGGGAAGTCCAAATGGTTTTCATCCAGCCAATTTTTTTCCTAGCAAAATGGGAAGCTTTTAAGAAGTTAAAATTTTGGAGTAGCAGCACACTGAAATCTTCTTTTATCAGATGTTTTTACTTCAGAAGTTAACTTGGAAAATAGCAGCAAATTTTTTTTTTTTAATTAAATAAAATAATTTTCAGACAAAAATGGGTGATTTCAATCATTCATATGTATCAGAAGAAGCTGACTTTATATCAATTGAAGGAAATATGCAATTTTTTTTTCAGGCTAGTTGATATATACAACGTATGTATATATGTTGAAAATCCAGGATTGCAGAGAATGTTGAAAAAAGGATTGCAGAGAAAGAAGCTGTAGGACATGATTTTTTTTACTTATGCTAATTTGATGTTTATGACAGTTGTTTACATATCTATGAACAGTATGTTATATCCTGTGGAAGAACAAGAAGTTCTTTTAGGAACCCCAAATGAAATGCTAAGTAAATTTTGAATGAAATAATACACATATATATATATATATATATATATATATATATATAAAGGTCTTGTGAAAGTATTTCTGAAAAAAGATAATTATAGAGGTGTTCAGCCCCTTTATCTTCAACCAAGATAAATTTTCTCTTTTATGGCTGATGGCAGGAAGAACAATTACTATTTAGTCTAGCTGGAAACCTACACAATATAAATCCAGAGGAGCACTACAGAGTCTTGTCATAGCGCCACAAAAAATTTTGGACCTGTTTTTGTAGTCTTAATAATTTGTTATAGAAAGGCAGATTTTAGCTGTCATTTTGATGTAATGGTTTGCCTATATGATGGAATGAAGAAAAGAGTGGACAATGACAAATGGTTTGGAATTCTGTTAGCAACTGGTCTCATTGTCTTCTTCAGCCTGACCCCTGTTACAGATAACTATTGGATTTGAGAGGATGTCAGCTGCAGTGGCTGGAAGTGTGTAGAAATGAAATAAAGTTCTTTAGTGGATATTGTGGCTACAGACCAGTCTTCAGAAGACAACTCAAAATCCAACACACATTTGACTAGCAAATCTCAAGGATTTATACATCCTTGTTTATGAAGTCCTGATATGGCTGATCCATCTACTGTGGTTGATTCACTAATATTATATTAATGTTATATTTCTTGGTTAGATGTTAGTCTACTATTTAAGCAACTTTTTCCTGGGTCAGCATCATTCTTGTACCTTTTGATTTTGGTTACTAAGTCCACACACTCTGTTTTATGTTTAGAGTGGGCTTTTTAGTCAAGTTTTACTATTGTGAATTGTGCTTCAGGAAAATTTGAAAAAAATAAATTGGTGTATGAGTCTTCTTGTAAAATGAAATGAGTTAATTGGAAATCACAATTTTTTCAATCTCTTTAGTGCCAGCTGTTCTTAATATTGTGTTCACTTTTGTTTTACATCCTTAAAAAATTTACTTTTTTCCCCATTTTATGGATTAACATATATAGACATGATTTTCAAATCCTTAAATGGAAGTAGTAATTTTTAAAAGGTCAATAGACACTTCCAGAAGAACTTTTCATGGATTTAACATGGACTCTGATTTTGTGTTGGATATGCTTCCTCTGTACTTAATTCCACAGAATTTATTAAAATGTTAGTAACTTTATGGACAGTGCTCTAAGAGTGTAAGTGAGGCACATTTTGCAGAGCTAAAGAGAGTATCTTTTAACTGCTACCATAACTAGAAAAGTCAGATAAGCTTCTTAGCATGTAAGAACTATCTGAAAATCTGCAGTGAAAGCTGCAAATTTTAAATGTAAATTAAGAAACGTATGTGATTTTAATAACATCTGTTAAACATGATGCCCTGTCTTTTCTTTTGCATGATCTAATTGATTTAACTGAATTTTAATTAATCAGGGTCATCTTGGTATTTCATAACTCTTATGAAAGTGTTTTAATGTGTTCATAGGTTCAGTAGGATGCTTCATTTGAAAAAAAATAAGATCAATCTGTATGCATTTATGATGGGGGTGTGCTCAGTGAAGAACATTATCAGGAAAGACCTTTTGTCACTCCTAATTTCTTGTGTGTGTATGTATGTATTAAGACATGTATCCTGCAGGATGCATTGTTCTGCAACCTCTCATGAACCTGTTGCAAATTAAATCTTTTTCCATCAAAGGTCAGGGATGGTTGGAAAGATGTTCTGTGTTTTTATGAAAGGAGATGCATTCTAAAAAGTGACAAAATAATGGTTGAAATGCATTTGCGTCTAGTTTTCAAAAACAGAGATAAGAATGATGTTCTATATGAATCATTCAGTAATTTCATTAAGTTACAGAGCATTAATAAAGTACATTATGCATGCACAGAAAAAATACCTTCCAGTAATATTGAAATCTTAATCAGGTGCAAAGATGAACACAGACGAGTTACACAGTTCTGTACATTTTGCTTAATTATGTTTGTTGAAAGGATATAATTTTCTAATAATAAGCTTTGAAAGAGCATGGGTAACTTTTTTTTTCAGATATTTAACCTTTAGAGTTTTTAAGTACTTTAGTAATAATCTCAATTTTCCCCCTGTAATTTAGGAAAACTAAAAAACTACAGATTTTTAAAATAGCTCTGTACACCTCCACAGCACTGAGCTGCCTACATAGGCCTAATGTTCAAGTAGCTGAGTTTGGTCCAAAGGTTGCTGAAGGAGGTGAAAGTAAAGCTGTCTTTTTAACACACTTTCCATTATATCCTGCTCCTTTCTCCAAGCAGCCTTTGTCACATGCTGACTCTTCATCAGTCACTTAAAGCCACCATGAAACTGCACTGCAGTTTGAACAAGGAAAAATGTTCAGTTCTCCAGGATTGCTTTAACTTGCAGATGAGTTCTCGGGTGAACAAGAGTTGCACAGCCATGAGCTGCCAACACATGACAAATGTGGTTTTCATATACGGCTGTGAGCAACAAAATCACATCTCAGTTTGTTTTAGTGTGAGCAAATAAATGTGCGAGAACTAAAACTGAACTTCACTTTCAAAGGGCAAACTGGCAGCTGGGGTTAAGGGGAATTATCTCTTCTTCTAGGTATCCCAACTCATCAATTCTTCTGGGTATCACATCAAAATACTGTGTGCCTTTTTTTTAGCCTCTATCTGTAACCTCGGATGTGAAGTTACCCAGATCTGTGTGGCACCCAAATGCATTTAGGAGAGAAATGTATATAGCTCTGCTTCTAGATAGTGTTACTTTGCTTTGATTTTGTTACCAGTTGAGTTTATGCAACAAATGCATCAATTTTAAAGCTTCCTTTTTAAAAAGATTGGGCGTTACACTGGAGTTTCACAGGGAAAAGTAGACCTGTTAAATAAGCAAATTTAAAAATTGTGGTCTTAGGCTTCTGAGCTTGCTTCATCATGTGAAGATTTAGAATAGTCTAAGTTTTTATCTTGGTCCAGATAGAGCTACAGTCTATCTGATAGAACATAAACACAGTTGTTTTGCAGTATTTGAAGGAATTTCTGTTCCTTGTTTTGTTCAGAGCAATTCCCACACAACGAAAGCAGTGTTGCTCGTACTGAATAGACAATGCCAACATCTCTGGTTGAGAAAAACTGAAGTTTTGTATGGCTGAGGCTCCTTAGGATAGCTTGTTTGTTCAGTAAACATTTTTAACCTTCTTCTGGTGTGCTGTGTTTTTCGGTAATGAGATGACTGTGAAAAAAATATAAACTTCTTAATTAACAGCATTATTAAATAGGAGAAGTAAAATATTTTAATGAGATACTTGATTGGCATAACCATTTGTAATGCCAGAGTTTATGGTCCCTTTCATGCTTCAGATGCTTGAAACCCTATAGGCAGTGTTTTTAAAGTAGTAGTAAAATACATGCACTTTTTCTGCAAAAGTTTTTCAAGACTTAAAAATGTAACCTAAGCATTTGAAATAATCCTGTGACAGGGAAAAAAAATATCACCATGGCAGTTGAAAAACAAACAATGAATAAAGAGTTCTTAGAAAAGAAATGTTGTATTCAATTCCCTCAAGACTAAACTTTGTTATTTATCTACAGTGTAGGTGCTGCATATCTAGTAGTAGTTTCAGCTACCTAGCAACACATAAACTGCAATCTGATGGTAATAATTATATGGAATCTGTACTAATTCTGCTTGTTGAGTGAGTGTATCAACTCAGTCTGGTGCATATTTTAATTTTTTTTATCCAGAAAAAATGACTATTGATAGAAATAACATCAGCTACTGAAGTAAAATTGTTACTTTTATAATAAAATGAATGGTATTTTTGATGACACAAAGTCTCAAAAGATAGATGATTCAGAATCAGAGGATCCAAAATGTTTTGAAATTAAATTTCTAAATACTTAAGAAATCATTAAAATACACATTTGCTTTTATCCTATTTATTAGATACAGGCAGGAAATATGCTAGAAGCAGGAAGGAAAGGACCTAGACATGGAAGAAAAATATGACATTTAAGTCAAATACATACAATCTCCGGTTCTTTCTTGGTCATATCTTATAGTAGAAACAAGACTTTAAAATAAATTTTATTTCTTAACCAATAACAAATAAATTCAATTTTGGGCCTGCTCTTGGGAGTTTAAATGTCCTGAACATGATAGTTCACCCATATGCTAAAGACAGTGATTTTGTGCCTGCAAAACACAGCTGCTGTCCAAAAACTTTTAAAACCTTGTAAAATGAGCCATTGAAACCTTCAAATATTTTCTGACTTAATGAAGTAAAACATTGCATTTATATTCGAAAGTATTAATAAAAATTGGAATTCTTTGATGTTGTCCTGCTGGTTGTGCAGTAAGGTTTAAATGTTTGACAAATCAAATGGTGCAAATCATGTCATGCAGAAAGGCTGCTAGTTCAGAGAAGGGTGTTGTGTAGGGCACTCTTTGGTTCTTGTTTAATTGTTTTATGGTAGGATGATGATCACAGCTCCCCACATAGAGTGAATTTTGAAATGAGAGATGTTGTGATAATGCTGTATGCTTGATGTGAGAGAGTGAAAACGTGTCTTGAAAACGTGTCTTGAAAATGTGGGCAAGCTTCCATATTTCTCCACTGCTTCCTAGTATTTTAAAGTGTGTGGAAAAGCCATGCTATGAAAAGCCATTTTCCACAAAGGAGGTAGAGGAGTCCTGGAACTTTATTTGAATAAAGGGAGAGAGTCCACTGGAGCATACCCCGTGGGTTTTCTCTCCAGGTTTTGGAGGACTCAGGCTCCTTTTATCCTAAACTCCTGACTACAGGTTACCCTTTTCCTTTCCCTGTTGGCTGAGGTGTACTAGGAAGGTACAGATCTCCCATACCACCTAATACATATTCCCCCTTGAATATGTATTGTCATTTTCCCCTTGAGTCTGGGAGTTCAGGCTGTCTGGGTTCTGTGGATCCCATAGAAATTCAGTCTGTCTGGGTTCTGCAATAGACTTGTGTAGACCCATTTTTCCTACTACTCTAAAGTGCTGAAGTTCAGACTGTCTGGATTCTGTAAAAAACTTGCCTGGCTTGATGTTCATAGAGACATTAAGACCCATTTCTCCTGAAGATCCCCAGAGTCATTCTTCCAGACCCTGATTCATTCCTTCAGACCAAGTTCCTGAAGACATTAGGACCCATTTCTCCTATCAGTAGTGAGGACTCCCACACCCATCGAGTCACTTGTGAAGACATTAACACCCATTTTTCCTATGCAGAAGTCACTGCTGTAGTGCTGTAACTTTTCCTTCCTTCTTGGAGAGTATAATCAGACAATGATATTCACATGGGCCTCAGGATAATTATCATACTTCTGCCTCACATGGCATGTTTGAAAGGATAACAGAAAAACTGCAAAGTTTATAACCGAGGAAAAGCGGCAAGTTCCTGCTTCCAGTGAGATCCAGTGAGGTGTCTTATTAAAATGTGGAGACCTTATCAGGGTGTCTAAGCTGTATCACAGCTTGTATTCTCTGTGACATGCAGAGCAAATTCACCACAGTGCCTTCTGCAGAGCTCAGGAGCCTGTGGCTGGTGCTTTGATCTTCTGGGCAAAAATCCAGGTTATATTGCCTAGATGTCATAAATGGCTTTCAAAAAGGGGTAGTGTCAATATGGGTTGCTTTGGTTTGGTTTTTTCCCAGTAAAGTACCAGGGGTTTTCTGAGTGGTTTAAGAGGACCTCTTTAAAACAAATTTAAGAGATGGCTGAGATTTATCCCAGGTGCAAAACACTAGGAGAAAATGTGTATGTGGTGTAAGAGACACATGGGGCAAATGGAGGTTGCAGTCTTTCAAATAAATGTATTTCTTTTAAATTTCTCATTCTAATCTAGATGACGTTTAATGAAATGTTGGAGTACTATATCCTGTAACCAGATAACATTAATAGGAATTATAAGTACTGCCTTATTGCACATCTTAATAGTATAATATTTTATCCAATTTATTGTGAAAACAATGTACCAGCAAAGTAGGAAGTGTCAATAATTTAGTTCAGAGCATTGTCTAACACTGTGAAACAAATGTATCTTACTTTACTCAGAAGTGTGCTTAACATACAAAGTATTCCTTCCCAGATGTCAGGCAGCAGTCTGTGACTGCTTTAAATTAAAATACATAAAGGAATGATATACAGTGACAAATACAGTCATGGGTATTAAGGAATCAACACAAGTGCTTCTCTCCAAGTTACAGGAAAATGTGAGAAGATAATGAGTTACATAAAAGTTGCTATAATTTAGAATGAAGGAAAAGTCTCCTCAAGGGTGATGTTAACATCTGCAAGAGTAAAAACAAGCTTAAAGACAATCCAGCAGAGTACCAAATCCCATCCTCAATTGTCTTTCTCAACAGCATGGGCTCTGACCTTTTTTCCAAATAGGAAAACTTGAAAAATGCAAGTATGCATAGTTGATTTTAAAACTGAAAATATGTTTTTCTTTCAGGGAAAAATAGAGACCTTAAAGAGTAAATGGGATAAAAGGATCTATGCAGTCTTGCACCTCACATCCAGGTATTTCTTCTTGCTGAATATTCCTTTCGGAATATTTGTCCTCCTCCTCTCACCTCAGCAATAGTAAACTAAAAATAATACTACTGGAACACACTGAACCTGGAAACACATTAATAAGAGATGTTTGCTTGAACAACTCTGTGTTGGCTTCATATGTTTTCTTGTAATGTCTCTGCAGTGGATAAGATGGCCTCAGCAGAAGGTCAAGACACAAGGGTAGGAATAGAGGCTTTTGAAAGGGATTCAACTGATTTGCAGTATCTTCAGTTTGGAAAAGCACACTTAAGAATTAAGATATTTGATCTTGGTGGAAGGTGGATTAAGCTTGACATTACCTGTAATCATGCATTTCTAAAATTGCAGATTTAGCTTTTAATGCAAGTAAAAAGCAGGAGTAATAGCAATCATGGGGACATGAAGAGAAGAAAAACCCCATCATTTCTCTCTTTTTTGTTTCTTTTTTTTTTTTTTCAAATGGGAACCATGTTGCTACGCGTATGCTCTAGGCACCTTTAACAGATATTACTTCTAAATATTTTATAAAGGACGTTATAGATTGCCTTCCTGCTGCGTGGTATTTGATGTGCTGGTTTTTCAGTAATTGATTTTTGGTGAAGAGGGAAAAAATCGGTCATGGAAGTGATTCTCTGTGAGAAGCTGCTAGCAACTTCCTCAGTAACCTGGCGGGACCAGCCCCTGGCTGGCTCTTGGAACCAATTAGAAAAGCTGGAAACGCCTCTCTGAGAACATATTTAAGAACAAAAACCATGGTGAGACGCTCTCTTGCTCCCTGCTCTCTACAGAGAAGTGAGAGGGCTGGCTGGGCCCCCCTTCTCAGAAGGGGCCACTGGACCCTGTCCCAGCGTGGCTACCAAGCCGTGCTGCCGGAGGCCATCGCAGCATCGCCCTGCGGCCAGGCTGCTGCCACGTGGCCGCGGCTGTTTCGGCATGGCTCGCAGTGGACTTTATTTGCTTAGCCTCTTTTAACCAGCCATGCTGTGGACAGAAAGGCAAAAGGGGTGGCAGCAGCTTTTCTTTTTTCAGTGTCCTGTATGAGGAAAAGACGCAGAGTGGATCCGGAAGCTGGCACGGTTTGTGCAGTGCCAGCAGAGACCGTGTGACCAACAGAGAGAAAAGCACGGCCAGCGAATTCCCCAATTGTGGAACCTAGACAAGATCAACTTTTCAGCACTGTAGAGCTCTATGAAAACTGTTTCTGTTGATAGAACTTGAGAACAAACAAATCTACGAACACCAATTCTCTCACGAGCCAGAGAAAAGGAAAAGCGAGGACAAGCGAGGGGAACAATATGGAGACACTAAGGTTGGTGCAAGAGGGAGCAGGAGGACGAGGTGCTCCAAGCATCAGAGCTGAGATTCTTCTGCAAGCTGTGGTGAGGACTATAGTACAACAAACTGTTTCCCTGTAATTCATGAAGTGCTTGGGGGGATGCAACAATCACCCACAGCCCATGAAAAAAAGGCACTCATACTGGAGCATGTGGATGCTGAAAAGCTGTAATCTGGTGAGAGGCTTGAACAGAGAGAGAGAGAGAGAGAACGAGCCCTTGCTTCCAGGAATAGAAGAGGAGGACCCTTGCATTTATACTGGAACAGCTCATCCTTAAAAACTGTTCCCCATAACTGATGGCCCATGAAGAGCAGTTGTGGGAAGACTGCAAGCCTTGGGAGGGACTTCACATTGCAAGCAGGTTCCATGTGGGCTGTCAGCCGTGAAAATTAAAACCACCTTGAAAAAGTTCACAGAGAACTGTTTCCCATAGGAAACACCCCATGACATAGCAAAAGAGGCTCCTCTCCTTAAGTGAACTGAAGAAAGATTTTATAAGTGACAAACAGACTAAAAATCACGTATTTTGTCTCCCTGCACTATCGGTGGGAAGGAAAGAAAGGCTGAGGTGGGGAGAAAGGTGTTCTAAAGGTTTATTTTAGTTCTTATTATCTTTTCATTCAGTTAATAAATCTTTTTTTCTCTATACCTTTTAAAGTTTCGGCCAGCATCAACCAGTCAGACTTAAATTCTAAATTATCTCACAGTAAATCACTTATTATGTATCTAAGTTTGAAGATTTTTAATTCCAATCAGAGCTGAATTCAACCATCCTCTGTTAAAATAATTGTAACCAAAATTTCTGAAGGCAGAATAGATGCTTTTGACTATATGTACCTTAAACAACAGAAAAGACATACTATATGAATGTGAGAGTAGAATTGTATTTCAGTAGTGCTATGAGCTAGGCCTTCCTATACACAGATAAGAACAGAATAGAATAACTGAGGGTTTAATCCTTACTTTACTGAGCACACAGCTAAATACACAGTGACCTTTATTTTTCCCTGGTAAGTACTTCTCAGTGGATGTAGACTTTCAATCAGTTTTTCATACAGGAGGACTGTGAAATTTCTCCATTCTTCAGAGGCTGTCAAGCTAGTGACAGACATGCAAGAAACCTAGTTTCTCTGATTTTGAACTCTTATCTTCACATAACTAATGGGAAATGTAAGTTCATCTTATGTCAGTTCATCTTTTGTTGAAAATAGTAAGAGGATTTCAATATGATTTACTGCTTTTGTTCTCCTGTAACGGATTCAAATTGATTTCCTTTACTCTTCATGCACTTGAAATGTTTTTCTTGCATCACCTTATAAATCATGGTGGTTCTTCGTATCAGCTCTACATACATTTTGTGTACTTTGTATTCACTATCTTAGCAGTATTTAGTAGCATTTTGAAATGCATATGACCATATAAATACATATTTAAAGTCTGAAGGAAAAGTTTTGAAGCCATTAGTATCCCTTTTATAGATAAGTGCTCAAGGATTCTTAAAGGACTCAACATGCTGAGCCATTACAGCCTCGTATAAAATGTAGTATTAAAATTTGATTATGATTATGGATTATTTTATCACAGAATTTAGCAGTAAACACACTTACTGAAAGTGGAAGAGAACCAGTAAGTTAAGCAATGGGAAGACTGGCTCATCCTCAGCTCTGGAAGCACACAACAAAATGAAGAAAGAGCAAACCTCTCCAGGTGCTGAATTTCTGTTGTTAAGTTCTGAGAGGTTGGTTCATGATTTCCTTCTGAAAGAATTAAAGCCTCTAGCACAGTTTTGGTTGCTGAGATAAAGCCTGCAAGTCTGTGAATTCTAGTGTAACTGTTATAAAAACTAGGCCATCTGCAAGAATGGCTTTGGTTCTTTTATCACACTCTTAAAAATACCATGTGAGCATATCAGCAGGGACAGGTTCCTCCATTTTCACCAGTCTTTTTTATTTTTACTAATACTATTGAATATTATTGGGCTTTTTGTTGTTGGGTTTTTTGTTGTTTTTTGTTGGGTTTGGTGGATTTTTTTTTTTGTTTTGTTTTGTTTGTTTGTTTGTTTGTTTTTGTAGTTTTGAGTACCAGAGGCTGGAGATCTTTACTGAAGGCAATTTAACAAAAGCAAACAACAAAACCCATTATTTTAGCTTAATGTTCAAGGTACAGGGAAACTAGGACATGTGTGTTGAATTGAAACCAAGGTGCTTGTAGGCTTGTAGTGGTTGAAAACCACTAGGAATTAAACACCACACAAAGCATTTCCTTTCCCTCTAGCCCCTCTAGTGAGAGAGGGACCACAGCAGGGACTGTGGGTTGAGATTGTAATTTACTCAAAATAGACAGCAATGGGAGAAGAAATGTCCTGATGGGACACTTGTGGCTGGGCTCTTTTATTCCCCTTGGACTGAGATTGATGAGAGAGAGGCAGTTTTCTCTTGTTCAGACTTGGTTGTTCATTCTTCTTTTATCTATATTACATATTTACAGGGTACAAGGAGCTACATGCACTGAGATAGAAAAGTGCAAAATGGCTAACAAAGAACTTTTTCAAGGTTTTTTATATGTCTGTTTATCCAATTAACAAATGCTAAGTAAATTATGTTTCTTAGTGACCCAATGACCCAACACCTGTGGTGCTGCACTGCGGCATTCTCTATCCAATCACTTACTACTACCCAAAAACCTCTAGAAGAAGAAGATGAAGAAGAAAGGAAGAAGTGACAACACCTTAGATCCTTCATCTTGTCTTTTGTTCTCTAAACTGGTTTAAAATCTAACTTTTTCACCCAGTGACTTAAGAAAACTCTCTAATTTACACACTCACACTCCTATTTTTTCTGTTTAACAGTTATTTTCAGGGTATTATATGAAATTCAGTGCTTTCTTGGATGTCAGAGCCAGGTATCAAAGATAATACACTCTGTGCCTCTGACTCCAACAAAGAAACAAACAGTAACAGCAACAATATTAATAACTAAAGTATAGAAAAGAGAGATTGATTTACAGACAAAAGGTGCTCAGCATCTCAGCTTCACATGTTGGCTGAGACAGAGACAAGACAGCAGATGTTTCTGCAGCTAGTGCACCTTCTGGCCTCCTCAAAACAAAGGCCAGAGGGTGAACACTCTGCAAACCAGCATTTCACTTCCCTGAGCCCAAGACAGTGAAAAACAACGATGGATGATTGCTGGAAAAGGGCAGTGTGTTACACTCTGCTGCTCACTGCCAGAGCACTCCACTCTGCTGGACTTGGCTGTGGTTGGCAATATTCAGCTGAGCTTGGCTTGACCCCCTGCTCTGCCCAGCTTCACGCAGCTCTGGTTTGACTCTGCTTGGTCCTGCCCTACATGGCTCCTCTCTGCTGCTTGAATATAAACATGGGCATGAAATTAGAAGCAATTAATGTGTATACACTTTTTTTTAATGTATATCTGTTATACTGTAGGTATTTATACAATGTTCTTGATGAAAACCTATACTGCAGTACACAATGTAAAAGATAACATGTGTGTGTGTGTGATCTTTCATTACCCTGTGCAAAAGTTAAAACACTGTACAAAAGTTAAAACTTCCCTGATTTTTATTTCTTCTTATAATAACAAATTTCACCTTTCTCTCATTTGCTGGCAGAAGAGTTGGTGAAAAGAAAAGTTGAGATCATAATAAGTCATTTATAACTGAGGTAATAGCTACAGGTTAATTAGTATTATTTCTGGAGTTAGAATTTACAAAAAATGGATGAAGAAAGAAAAGGATGAAGGTTTAGATATTTGGCAGGAAAAAGGGATTGATTCACATTGATTTACATATTATGTCAGAACTATGAATTATGGGATTGATTATTTGTATTCTCTTTTACCTTGTATTTATACTTTGGTATAGTTTTTCAGTGAGATATTGCCATACTGGCTTGGAGATTTTCTTTAGTCCTGTGGGTTTATTCTTTCTTGTGATTTTGGGGTGGTTTTTTTGTTTTGATTGTGGTTTGATTGGGGTTTTTTTTGGTTTTTTTTTATTGGGCTTTTCTTTTCCCCTGATTTTTTTTCTTTATGAGGAGTTCCACTTGGAATGGAATGGCTACTTTAGAGAAGGAACAAAGGCAGCTACACCTCTCCAGATTTCTTGCTCACTGCTGTTTGTCTTACTAACTTTTAAAAAAAGAACAAACTTCATTCTAAACAGTATTGGAATGCTCTTAGACGCTTTCTTCTGATTATCTCATTTTATTTACTTTGATTTTGCTCTTTAGGTTGTGTGTTTTTTATTTTGCACTGTTTTTACCTCTTCAGTGAGAGACCTACATTGACAAAACTTAAGAATGTTTTTTTTTACATTAATTACAGCATTTATAATAAAGTACTATCTTACATAACACTAACATATTGTATGTTTCCTTCAGTAAGTCTGTATGTAAGTATTTTCAACCATTGAAATTTTTTTGTTTAAACTTGCATTTAAAAATGCATAATTTATTTTACACTACAGTGTTTTATGCATATATCATAACCTGTCTGGCCACAAGCAGCACTACCCTGCTCAGCTTTGAAAGTGTTGTTACAGGACTCCATTTTTTGCAAAAGGACTATCCATTCTTCACAGAGCACAAAAATCTATCTGAACTCTGAGATCTCTCATCATCTTATTGTTTTTGATAAATGTGAAAATGTACATAGAAGATATTTTTATTTATCACCAAAAATATTAAACTTTTTTATTATTGTTTAATAATTTGTTTTCAATGCTTATAATATTTTAATTTTTTCTACCATCTCTTTCACTACACTGTTTCATCTATGAAATATGTACTAATTCTACTCAAAAGATATTGGGAGATTTTTCTGAGGACATTTATTCTTCAGTACACTCAGATACAATTCATAGCAGAATATTATCCCCCCCAAAAATACCTTCTGGCATGAATCAGTTTTTTAATCAGTTTTTCTGCAGCACTTTTCCCATGGAAATACTGTAAGCCTTAGCCAAGGCATTGTCCTGAGTACCTTCTGCCTACCTGCAATTCTCCACTGAAGTTTTGCCAGCATCATTTTCACCTGAATATAGTCAAACTTACTGGAATTGATTAGCAGGACCAAGAGCTTGGTATTTGTTATAAACCACAACTAGGTCTGTCTCTGTAAATGAAACCTGGGGTCAGGGTTGGAGGAGAGGGAGGAGGATTAGGGGAATTTTTTCAGATTTGACCGGAAATACATGGAACAGTATTGGTTATGACTGAAAATGCAGTGACCAAAATAAGTGACTTCTTTTTTTGTAAGTAGATAAATGCCTAAGCACTTGCCTAAGCCACACCTCAAGCAGCACAATGCACATGATGTGTGCCTAGTTAAGGAGCCATTCCTAGTTTTGGATCAATTTCTGGAACTGAAATACAAATTTAAGTAATCTGCAAGTTGCTTGTTTTGTCATCCAGTTCTCTTAAAGAACTAAATTCCAGGTAGATTTGCACTCAAGTTTGAGGAACATTGTGTTTTAAGCTCTGATTTGCTCTGTTCAATATTCAATTATCCTATTTACCAAATGTAGACCTTACAAACGTTTTCTATATTGTTCTGCAAAGATATATGCAGAAAACATAGCAAAATGAGAACATCGTCTTCATATTCCTATTGACTTCTTAGTTAAGTGCACAAAATAACACAGCTTGCTAATTGCCTTTTGTCTTACCTGATTGCATTCATTGTTGCATCAGTTATAATCAGAATTAGGTCACCCACTTCTAACTTGTTGACTTCTAATCTGATCAACCATGACAGAATACAGAATGTGAATAAAGACATTTCACAACAGATTTTTCCCATAGAGCAGCTGTTTGCTATCACACCTTTAATCTAAGGTGAAAAGGGAATTAAGTCACTTGGATGTACAAATCAAAGAAACCCCTGCCATCCTGAGTTTTATGTTTTTGAGCTGTCCACTTGATTTGTCTCCTCTTTTGTTTGGCTAACAAATATTATAACCTTAATCAAAACCCTTGATGTCTATTCATTTTATACTTGGTGCATTTAAGCTCTATCTTGGTCTATTAAAAGGCAATATTGTGCTTTCTTCCTTTTCTGTAACCTCATTATGGTGCTGAATCAACTCAATTGTACCAGTGCCAGTCTCCTGAGGCTGCTGTGAGAAAGCATTTCCTGAAGATTTCTGAGAATGAGACCTGGGGAATAGACTGCTTCGATGAGGATATATAGCCTTCCAGAGATTTAATATATTGTTTGGCTCAGGGGAGAGAATAGAATGTTTTTTTGGTTTTCTAATGCTTTCTGGCAGGTAAGTTTACAGCAGCTTTTTAGATCTTCCAGACTAGTCAGCAACCTTCTGAAGTCTTCTAATTCCCATGTTCAGTTAAGGACAAAAATATTTTACTTAATTTGCATGGAAGTATTATTGATTAGCCAGGCACCAATTTTATTTTGTTAAAAGTAGACTTTATTTTATGTAAGACAAGACATTAATGGAGATAAACTTTATAAAAGGTATTGCACAAATCTTTAGAATGAAATCAATATTCAAAGCTATTTACTTTTCTTGATTATGCTTTTTATGATAGGTAGCATCCCCTTGGCGAAAAGCACCACTCTGCTTCTTTGAAGTGTTCCTTTCTTTACAATGGTATTTCTCCCACTTTGTCAGTAAAGATCCAAAGTATCAGTTGTTTTCTGTAAATCAAACACTTAAAAATGCTTAAAATACATTTCACTAACATGGATATTGTCAGGAAAGTGTATTATTTTGTTTCTTAGAGTGATCATGAGATAGTCTCGTGTTTTGTGTACAATTTACCATTTTATATTTAGTGTGAATCCTGCCTTACTATGTGGTATTAAAAGCAACATTTTGTATTTAACTTCATTATAGTGTTTGAAGACCAATAAAAATAAATAAATTTAAAAAAAATTATTCCTTTCTATTTTGATGCTAAAATCCATAAACTAAAATCTGTTTCATTAAAAGTAATTTCCTTATGGAGATGAGAGAATAAAGTCTTAAAGCAGCCAACACATGGCCCCATTGTAATAGAAGCCTTCATTTTCTTCAAATTCTGTGTGCATAAGATATAACAGTACTCCTTAAGGATTTCATGAGCTAAATGCCTTCATTCTCCCCACAAGCCTCAAAATAGATTTTTAATTGTATTTCCGTATAATGGAACTTAAATATCATAGAATGGTTTTGGTTGAAAGGTGTCTTAAAGATAATATTATTCCAACCTCTCTGCTGTGGCTAGAGGCATCTTCCACTAGACCAGGCTGCTCAAACCCATCCAACCTTGGATGCTGCAAGGGATGGGGTATCCACAAGTCCTCTGGGCAATCTCTTCCAGTGTCTCATCACCTGCAAAGTAAAGAATTTCTTCCTAATATCTAATCTAAATCTTTCATCTTTCAGTTTAAAACTGTTACTATTTGTCTTGTCACTTACTTGCCTGTATAAAATGTTGCAATGTTCAATTTGCAAAATGTTCAGTTTGCAATAACTTTTCTACAACTTTTAGATACATAAAATCATAGGATAGTCTCAGTGGGAAGGGACCCATAAAGATCATCTAAGTCCGACTCCAGTCTCTTCCCCAAAAATCACACTGTGTGTCTGAGGACGCTGTCCAACATTTCTTGAACTCTAGCAGGCTGTGACCACTTCCTTGGGAGGATCTTATTCCTGTGCCTAACTACCTCTGGATGAAGAACCTTTTCCTAATATCCAACCTAAACCTTCCCTCACACGGTTTCATGCTGTTCCCTTGGGTCCTGTCACTGGTCATCAGAAAGAAGAGATCACTGTCTGCCCCTCCTCTTCCCCTAACAAGGAAGTTCTAGACTGCAATGACGTCTCACCTCAGTCTTACCCAGGCTGAACAGACCAACTGACCTCAGTCACTGCCTGTGTGGCTTCCTCTAGGCCCTTCACCATCTTCATAGCCCTCCTTTGGATGTTTTCTAACATTGCAGCACCCGAAACTGCCCACAGGATTCAAGATGAGGCTGCAGCAGCTCACAGTGGAGTGGGATGATTACCTGCCTTGACTGCTTGGTGATGCTCTCCTGATACACCCCAGGACACACTTCAGGCTGCCAGGGCACGCTGTTGACTTATATTCAACTTGCTGTTGACCAGGACTTTCCTATGTCCCTTTCCACAGTGCTAGCCTCTCACAGAATCACAGAATCACTAGGTTGGAAGAGACCTTCAAGATCATTGAGTCCAACCGATCCCCTAATACCTCGACTAAACCATGGCACTGAGTGCCATATCCAGTCTTTTCAAACATGTCCAGGGATGGTGACTCCACCACCTCCCCAGGCAGGCTGTTCCAGTATTTTATTAGTCTTTCTGTGAAAAACTTTTTCCTGACATCCAACCTAAATTTCCCTTGGTGCAACTTGAGCTCTCATTCTGTTGGTTGTTGTCTGGTGAAAGAGACCAACCCCACCTGATACAACCACATTTTAGGAGGTTGTAGAGGGTGATAAGGTCACCTCTGAGTCTCCTTTTCTCCAGGCTAAACAACTCGAGCTCCCTCAGCTGTTCTTCATAGAGCTTGTGTTCTAAGCCCCTCACCAGCCTCGTTGCCTCCTCTGGATGCCCTCAAGGGTCTCAAAGTCCTTCCCAAACTGAGGACCCAGATCTGGACACAGCACTCAAGGTGTGGCCTCACCAGTGCCGAGTACAGGGCAAGAATGAGCTCCCTGCTCCTGCTGGCCACACCATTCCTGACACAGGCCAGGATGCTGTTGGCCTTCTTGGCCACCAGGGCACACTGCTGGCTCATATTCAGTTGGGTGTCAACCAGCACCCCCAGGTCCCTTTCTGCCTAGGCACTGTCCAGCCACACCATCCCCAGCCTGTAGTGCTGCAAGGGGTTGTGACCAAAATGTAGGACTTGGCACTTGGACTTATTAAACTTCATCCCATTGGACTTTGCCCATTCATCTAAACGTTCTAAGTCTCTCTGCAGAGCCCTCCTCCCTTCCAACAGATCAACACATGCTCCCAGCTCCTTTCCCAGTCTGTCCACACTTCCAAGCTTGCCCTATCCCAGGTGCAGAATCCAGCATTTTCCCTTGTTAAATTTCATGCAGTTGGTGATTGCTGATCTCTCTAATTGGTTCAAGTCTCTGCAGGGCTTCTCTGCCTTCAAGGGAATCAACAGTTCCTCCCAGCTTAGTATCATTGGCAAACTTAGTATCCCTTCAATTCCTCTGCCCAAGTCCTTTACCAAGACATTGAAGATCACAGTGCCAAAAATGGAGCCCTGTGGAGCCCCTCTCTTGACCATTCACCATCCTGATGTCACCCTATTCAGCATAGCTCCTTGTCCCCAGCCTGTGAGCCTGTTGCTCACACGATGATGTGTTTATCCAGCTGTTGAATAGCCATTTTGTCCAGAAGGATGCTGTGAGAAACAGTGTCAAAATCTCTACTGAAATAAGGAATAATTACAATAATGGGCTTCCCTTGATCAACTAGGTGGGTTACTTTGCCATAAAAAGGAAATTAAGTGTGGCAAGCAGGAGCTTCCCCTCATGAGAAGCCATGCTGGCTGTGACTGATGACTGCGTTGTCCTTCAGGTGTTTTCTTATACTCCCAGAATAATCTTCTCTATAATTTTACCAGTGACTGAAGTGGGACTGACAGGTCTGTAAAATTTCCAGGGTCATCCTTCTTGCCCTTGAAAATTGGGACAACATTCCAGTCAACTGGGACCTCTCTGGATTCCCAAGACAGCTCAGAAATCATTGAGAGAGGCCTCCCTTGGAAAGAAGACTTTCCTAGGTAGAAGTGCTAAAAGAAAAAAGGCAGGATCTAATTAAACCATAAACATTAATCACCTTTTTCCCCAACATGAGAAATTTTTACACTCATGCTATAATAATTTTGATGCTCATTCTAGCTGCCAGAGGAATATTTTGTAGAGAAAAAATGAATAAATGGAGTTGTAAAAGAAAAACAAGTGTATCGGGTATTTTCTGCTAGGTGTATACATGTCTACTGTTGCAGATGAAAAGATTCCTGAACAAGCAAGGACTGTGTAACAAAGTTCTAGTTGGAAAGATATAGTCTAGAAAACTACTCAATGGAAAAGAGAGGAAGGAATGAAAATAATTTCACTAAATCAATTTAGTGTCCCAACTGATGATGTCAGCCACATGCTATTTGTGCTGGGTAAGCATTTGCATGCAAAGGCAAATGCTGTCAAAACTAGCATATCACAGAACTGGACTCTGGCACAGTAGCAGAGTATAAATTAACTTCTCCAAATTTTAAGGTGGCTCATACCACTAGCATAACAGCAAATCTGCTATGAGATTACTTTGCTGTGACTCACTTTCTCCAAGCAGAAGCAGCATGGTATTAAGGAATCTGAAATGACACAGGGGAATTTAGTCAGAGCAAAAGTCAGTAATTTTCTTTTGAATTGAGGCATTACCTCATAAAATAATTATATTCTTATTTTTATATGTATCAGTTAAATTTGGGTTAAAATTGCATGCCAATATGTGTTATTTACATTATCATAAATTTCTTTGGTAATAGTAATTCATCTTGCTACACATACTGACTCCAGTATAAATGAAAGAAACATTTCTCTTTAGCAACAGTAATAATTATGCAGTGGGATCCATAGTTACTGGCAGCCTACCCCTGCTTAAGAAATCGATCATTAAAGCCATCCAGAACAATTACCAACTATATGGCTTTATATATTATTCTATATTACCCATTGCTGTGTCTAACTACTGTAGATTTTTGTGTAAGAAACATGCCCATTTAGGAAGGACTATAAAGGAGATTCCCTAGAAACCTTCCAAGTAGCACAACAGAGTTACATGGCATTGCTGTGCTCTGAACAAGGCACTGGCAATGGTGCCAACCCAGTGTCCCCTGCATTCTCTGCTGACACACAGCATCCTTTTCATTAAAAAGCAGAGTTCTTTCTCCACATATTTATTTAAAGACCTATGGCACCTTCTGAGGCAAGAGAAGCTTGCCTATCTACCTTCACCTGGTACTAAATACTTAATTTGTCTGACCAAGAGCAGTTGTGCTGTGCTGCAGAACTGGAAAGAACTGTCCTCAGTCTTACAAAGTTCGGCATTTCTTGATAAGAGAACAAAGCACATTTGACAGAAGTTTTTAAAGGAAAGGTCATTTTAAACCCTAGCTATTATAGTTAAATATGGGGAATAGCCTGCTAATCAAAGGACCTTCTTTGTAGACTGATGTTGAGGAACACATTTAGTGCAGGCAGGTGCAGATTGAGCTCTGGCTGTCGGAACCTGAGACAAGAGGCAGTGAGCTGCTGTCCCTTTGCATAACAGGGACTGAGGACCTGCAGCTCTGAGCAGGTGACACTCGAAGGACACTCAGAGACAAGGCAGGAACCGCTGGCCCTGGCCCCAGACTTTTGAGCACTTAGACAGAGAGGGTATAAAACCTCAGGTTTCCTTTTCTCCTCCTCAGAGGTGTCCAGCTCGATCTGTTATTTGTTGCAAGTTAAATTACTTCAAGGAGCCAGACCTCTGAGACTCTGCTGTGGGAAACCTGGTGTTGAGCTGGTAGGGAAATCATCTTCTGACCGTGTGAGTGTGGGATGTGCAGGCAGAAAAGAGAGGCACCCATCAGCTCCCTGGAGCCCGCTGGGAATGGGCCTCAGTCCCAGCTCAGGTGGTGCAGGTCTGACTGCCACAGTGGCTCTTGGCTGGGCAGACATGAAACTTTAACACTTGCATTGGGTTTACATAAGGAAGAGACTTGCTGGGTGTGATGTCCTCCTTCAAGTGGCACAGATTTTGATGGGGAAGGTTCCTTGGAAGTTTGTGGCTCTCCAAGAAGGAGAAATGTTTAGATTACTTAATTACTTCTAGCACAGCCAAGAGAGGTAACATAGTAAGATTTATAAAAACATGCTGTAATGTTGTTCTGTCAAGCAGAGAAGAAGTATAGTGAAAAAGACTAACTACACTAGTGGAGTTTGATTTTGCTCAGTGTTGAATTAATTTTTACAAGGACTGTGTGTGTCAATGCTCTGTATCGAAATAGGAGGTGTATAATAATGTGTTTTCTTCCATGTAAACTTAGGAAAGCTACTTAATTTCTGTGTCTCTCAGAAACAACTCTTAAGAGTTGTCACAGCTGCTTTGGTCTAACTGACCCTGGAATGTTTGGGGTCTTTTTTGCCACATTGGTTGTTCTACAATGTTTTTTCAGAAAGGTTACCCAATAGGTAAAAGGATTAAGAACATTAATTTATTTACATAATGGTGGAGGGGAAATTTTTGTAGCTGTGAAAGGAAAATGTAAATATTTTACAGAATGGATTACTATTAGCATCTGTATTTTAGTTCATTAGGTTGTTTTTTAATAACTTCAGACCTTATAGTGTGACATTTTTGGTTAGTTGAGGAGTTGCTTATTAAGTGGTTTCATAATTAGCCATCTTCCTTTGTCATGCCCTAACATGGTAGAGCTTATTGTGTTACTTTTCTTTTGGCTATTTCAGGTATGAACACAAGCAAGAGCGAGACAGTGAAAGAGCACCCATTAAAACCTTCTAGAAGATCTATGCCATGCCTCGCCCAGAGCCAAACACATCCTCAGAGCCTGAGCAAGCATTCATCATTTCTGCAGCCAAATCGTGTGCAGCCCCAGCTCCAGCCCCAGCCTTTAAGTGCAGGGACATCTGCAGCTGCAGTGGATGCAGTGTCAGAAAGAGGTAGGAGATTCTTTATCAGGAGTTCGTTCCAGCACTGGTAAACTCTGATTTATTTAGATAGCTGCAGTTCTGTGAAGAAATGTTTTTGCACAAAACACCTACACAATACCGTATTAACAGGTTCTTGACTGAATCTTTATAATGTTTTGAAGAGAGTTTCAAACTAATTTTTATCTTTCTCAATGATGACATTATTTCCTTCTCAGTGGTAATAAGGCAAGAAAGTCTTGCTCATTTATGCTGGAGAAAAGTATGAAGGTTTCTGTAGTCTGTCCTAGACGAGAAAGAAAGAATAAATATTAGGCTTCTGACAAAAAAAGTATTTATATATGAACACGTAGGAGGAGATACATTCATTCACAAACAGCAGAAATCAGGGAAGAGTGGTATGAAAAGAATGAGAATGTATGGAGAAAATCCCTCCAAATTTTATCTTGTGTGGAATAAGGAGCTACTTTTATTTTAGAATTTCTAATTTAACAGGTACACATGCCTTATCAGGGAAACTAGTCTAGTTGGAATCCCAATCACTGTGTGTCCCCTGTGGCCAACTATTGCTATCCTCTATTGCCAGATGTGTGTGAACCTTTGTAGAATAAACTCATCTGGTAATAGATTTTGTAAGTCTTTCCTGAATGTTGGTAGACACTAGGCACTAATTATTGTTCTAGTGAGGTATTTTATTGAGTTAAACTTCCCTCAGAATGGACTGAAAGTCTTCATTAAAGTGATCCTGCTCTTTTTTCTATTGATAGAAAGTGCTCTTCAACATTTCAGTCCAAAGTTTTTTATCTGAGTTCCTGACAGCTTTAAGAAGTTTTTACAGTAAAGATTTTTTTTTTTTTTGCTTACAAAATGCATGTGAATGCTGATACAGATATTGCATTTATTCCAGACAAAGTAATGGAGACTTTGGAAAACAACTTGCTTAAGCTGTCTAATACAGAATATGGTGATCCATTTTTAGGTAAGTTGTTGTCTGAACTGAAATAACTAAAATAACAAATTAATGATTCTTTAAGTATTTAAGTGTGGAAAGGACATACTTGTGCTCAAGTTCCATTTTTTTTTGAAAAAGGAAACTAAGTGTGACTAAAAAATGTGTGCTCTCATAAATATCCTGATACTGTCTCACCTTTTAGACTAAAAGTAGGGACTAAAGATAGAGAAGTGTTGTATATTCAGTGTGTCCTTTTCCCATAACAATCTTTCATAAACCAATCATTTTGAACAATGTACTTGATATTCCTTTGAAGTTATTACTACTCACTCATTTTTCTTGTGTAGTTACGTCATTCACTGTTATTGTGGCTGCAGTTCTATTGTTGTTTTTGTTTTTAGATATCTTGTGTATTTGCTTTAGGCATTTACATATAAAAAGCATAATTTGGGAAGAAAAAATAATGCAGAAAAGAGTTGTATTTGTACTGCCTTACTACCATTTTGATATTGTAATTAAGTCAAAGTAAGTAGGAAAGAAGTGATTCTTAGAATAATCCCAATCCTTGTGACTGCAAATTGAATCTGTAAATATACACATGGGCAGTAATTTACAAGTTCCAAGATAAAGTAGTTTTGAAATTCCCTGGCCATTTATTTTACCCATACAGACACAAAGATATTGCTGCACCTTGCACAACTACTGTGAAAGATATTTTTGCTCACAGTTGATGAAGCATCAAACTAGAAATCATATCTTCATGCTGAATGAAAGATATAAGCTTTCAGAAAGCTAGGTCTGCTCACGTCTCACATGATTTAACATTGACTTTTCTTGATACCTAAAATATATGATAGGTAAGAGGCTTCTCAAGGTTTCTTGAATAGGTAACTATTGGAAATAGTGATATTGATACTTCTTCTAAACCAGATATTCCAAAATCATGGCACAGACCAAAAATTTTGCATGAAAATTATATAAGAAAATCATATCTTAGTAAGGTTCCAGTTAAAGCTGCTGCACTTTCCTAGTGTAATTGGGTGGCAAACATAGATACTAGAAAATTTTACTGTTATAATTTCCTTCTTTAGTTTTTTTTTTTTTTTTAATATCCTGCTCTGTTTTTCTCTGAATTTCTTACACATACACATGCTGATATTGTTGTGCACTTATATATGTCAGCCATAATTCTTTCTGCTTTCTCATAGTAAATGATTCTGTTTGTCATTCACATTACTTGGTTTTATCCTGAAAAAAATCATGGAGGGCTCAGTAACTGTGGAAAAGATAAATTGATTCTTTTCAGTTCAAAATTGTATTAAACATTGGTGTGGATGTTTCTTCTCTTCTGACTACAGCTGTACTCGTGAAAGAAAAATAAAAAATATTTAAATAGTTGCCCTTTACTTACCTGATTAATAAATTTGCCTCTCTTGAGTCTATCCCAAATGAGATAAGTGAAATCTGTGAAGTTATGCTGTATTTATAGAAATGTAACTGATTAGCTTATTCAGTTACAAGCAAGAAAGAAAACAGTATTTAAAAATAAATCCCAGAGGTCAGTAGTAAGAATTGCCTTATTTTTATATTAGTATTATCAGTTAGATTTGTGAAGAGAAATAAGGGACAGTTAAAAGGTGCATGTCACAAAATGGCCTGTGGACCTTCAAAAAACAGTTTGTTGCTGCTTTAGTATTGTGTTTATGTGGGTAAGAATTTGTCTCCAAGTCTAAAATTTTCAATTTTATCCTGAATTTCGATGTAGGTGGGGAGGGGAAGTCAAAAATAAACCTGAAAAGGGAATATTGCAGCTTCAACTTGAATCACCAGTTGGGTTAAAACAATGCTTTTGTAGCTACTCTGGCAGTTTAATGGAGTTTCAAAAGTAGGCTGATTAATGGGTATCATCATCTTAGTGAACACTTTCAAACTGCCCTCCTGGGAACATGGAAGAAAGCTGAATTAAGTGAATGTGGTAAATTTTTAATTAGGCAGTGTTTTAGAAATGTAGGCCAAATGGTATTCTCCTCTTTCTGAATTGTTTGTAGACAAAATTATCTTGTGTGAGGGAGATTAAGAGGCATTAAATAAAGGACTTCAGTGGATAGCTTCTCTTTTATTTCAGTTGCCTATAGATGAGGCCATAAATCTGTTGAACAAGTTTAGTTAATTATGTTAATGGATTTATGAAGTAAAAAGATAATTTGTTACACCTTTGTTAATTACACAGATAAATGTGATCAAGGACATTATGGATTTATGTTATTTTTCCTATGTCAGTTTTAGGTGTTAAGTGGTGTTTTTAGTTTGAGGAATCAATAATTTCAACCAAAATGATAGGCATTGAGCTTCTGTAACATAACATGAACTTTAAGGTTTCTGACATACTGGAAAGCCCCTCTTCCTGACTCACCCACTCCCCTCCCACCTCTGATGGGAGACACAGAAGATGGAAATTACTGGGTTGAAATAAGAACAAAAGTAACACTCAGTTGCAAGGAAAACTTCACTAAATAATTTATTTCTTTTTCAATTCTGCTTTCTTCCCCTAGCTTACATTAGTTATGAGGGTTTGTGCATAATAACTCATCTTTCTTAGCAGGACATGAAATGCTTCCTTACTAATTAACAATTTTGCTGTGACAGATACCTTGTATTCTGAATGTATTCTGAATCCAATTACTACAAAGTTTATATATATAAAAAAACTCCGTATTTATGTGCCATGCTGCAGTAGAGTGAACAAATGAAGAGCTGAACAAAAACTAACAATCCAACAAAGAATCATAATAACTGCATGATAAAAACTTTTTTTCAGTGCTCAATTATAGAAGTGTTCGCAAGTCAATTTTATGATGTTATGATAGATTGAAAATATGTATATATACGTATAACCTGTGCAATATATACAATGTTTGCATAAATAAAAAGGGTCTGAAAGATTGAAGAGGAGGATTTGAGAAAACCAGGTTCAATTTCTGCTTCAACAGAAATGTGATGTTTCCATTATGCCTTCTAGAATAATTTTTTTGCAAGTTTGTGGGCAGTGCCTGCATAAATAAGGGCTGTCACATCTCTTCTGATTGTGGAGTGAGATAGCCAAAAAGCTGCATTAGAATAAACAGTTTGTCCTACACCCAGAGGTGTCAAGCTCTGTCCATATTAGAGCTGGTTGACACCTGGAGAGCTGGATGGATGTATGGATGAAGAAGCTATTTCATCTATTCAGTGCTCATTGGAACATAATAAGGATTAGTCTTTGGACTTAGTGTTGCAGTTCAAAATTTTGATGTGTTTTAGGCATTTAATCTGGCTCCACCAGTTCTGTACACCATCTTAGCTCCTCTAAAGAGCAATAATATATGACGGGCTCCCTTTTTAAGAAATTAGAATTGTTCTGTGTAACAGTTACCACTGTATGGAAGTCTGTAAGAAATTGTAGATTAAGAAAAGTCTGTGTTTGCCTGTTATGATAGTTTTTCATATCTAAATATAAATGCACAGGTAGATGAAAACCTTTCTATGTTATCTGTACAGTACAGTATTCCAGGTGCACAGCAAAATAAAATAAGACCTAAATCCATCACAATGTAATTTATCTAGGTTTCTACTGATGTTCTTCCCCAGATTACTTGTTTTTTTCTAGAATGTAAATTAGGACAAAAGGGGATTATTTGCTTGACCAATAATCTCTTTCTTACTAAAGCTTTGCAAAGCCTATCCTTAAATGTGTAAAAGCTCGAAGGATTGAGTAGAGTCATCACATCAAAGTTTGTGAAACAGAAACTATTTAGAAATATTTATATTAATTTTCCTTTCCATAACTATGCCACATTTCAATTGAAAAACATTTGCTACCATGTACTACTGTGTATATATAAAATTTATCACTGGATTATTACATATTATAGAGAAATCAGGACAAATGATTCCCTGTCATAAAATTAAAATTCACTCTTGGCCCTAACCAAGCTGTTAAGAAGACACAAAAAGAAAAATTCAAAATGTGGAGTTAGTTATCTATTTCTAAACTAAATACTTATGCATTTTTGTCTAAAGGAATTCCAGAAATGAAATTGTTTTGAATGTTTTATCATGTAAGTGACCTTATAGGGCAAATCTTACTGTCATGCATTAAGTGTTGCCAAATTATATGGCAGAAAGTGTTGATAGGCTTTTGTGATGTTTGAAGACTGAAATTATTCATCCTGTCTATTTATAACAAGACAGCAAAACAAAGCAACTGCTAGGATGAAGAGATCTGCTTAATTAATGCTTGAATCTTTTTCAAATCACTTTATACTTGATTGTGGATCTCAGGTAACATTATTTAGTTACATGTTCTGTTGTTTTAACAATTATATGGGTGCATCTGCTTTAAGTTTGTACTTAATTAAATGAAATCTTTGACATACTGAATTGAATACTGAAATTCCCACTGACTTTATTGAGATTAGATTTGGACTCTACATGTAGAATTAGAAGCTTAGAACCCTCTGATTTAATATCCTTCTCCTTATTTGCAATTCAGCCTTTTTAATACATCAACAAGATGCTATTAGTTGGCTATACTAATTTGAAAATGTACTATAGTTGCTTTGTATTGCAGTACTGCAAACACATAGTCTTTTAAATGTAAGATTTTGTAAAAAGATTGATGTTTAAATCTTTCTCCTGTTAGTAGATACTCTGAAAACTCACATAAAGGGGTATTGTAAGGGATCATGCACATAGTGTTTGCTTTAGTGAGAATATTTTACCTGAACAGTGTATTGGGTTTATGTGGTAAGCGTTAGGTAGCTGGGTGAGGCTACAGGGGTGGCTTCTGTGAGAAGCTTCTAGAAGCTTCTCCTGTGTCTAGTAGAGTCAATGGCAGCTGGCTCCAAGATAGACCTACTTCTTGTCAAGGCTGAACTCATCAGTGACAGTGGAAGTGCCTCTGGAATAATTGTTTTAAGAAGGGAGAAAAAAAATACACAATGGCGACTTCAACTGGAACAGGGATTCTCTTGCAAGACCACGCTGAGCTAGACTGTGCCCCTGCAGCCCATGGAGGTCCATGGTGGAGCAGAGATGCACCAGGAGCTCATAGAGGACCCCATGGTGGAACAGGTTACAGCCTCAAGCCTGTGGGAAGCCCATGGTAGAGTAGGTTCATGACAGGACCTGTGGAGAGAGGAGCCCAAGCAGGTTTGCTGGCAGGACTTGCAATCCTGGCTAAGGGCAGTCTTATCCTGAGGGACTGTACCCCATGTAAAGAACCCACACTGAAGCAGTTCATGAAGGGCTGCAGCCTCTGAGAAGGACTCATGTTGGAGCAGTTTATGGAGGACTGTTCTCAATGGAGAAACCTCATGCTGGAGCAGGTGAAGACTGTGAGGAGTTCCCCCTTAAGGTGGAAGGAGAAGCACAGTGTGTGATGAATTGACCACAGCTCCCATTTCCCATCCTCCTCTGCTCCTGCAAGAGAAGATCAAGAACTCAAGAGTAAATTTAAGTCCAGGAAGAGGGCTAGTGGGAAGGTTTAGCTTCATTTGTCGTTATTCTCCTCTGAACTTACTGGTAATAAATTGAGTTTTCCTCAAAGAGTGTCTTTTGACCATAGGGACTATAGGGATAAAGAGGGACTGATCTCTCACTGTCCTGACCTCTGCTCAGGAGCCTGTTGTTATATTTGTCCCTTCCCAGTTCTGCTGAGGAGTGGAGTGACTGAGTGCCTTTGGTGGGTACCTGGCATCCAGCTAGGGTCAATCCACCACAGCAGACATAAAAAAAAAAATTCTGCAAGGTGCTCAAAACTAAAATATGAGAGTGGTTAAGAATGAAGGCAAATGTCCTTTTGATGTCCTTGTTGATTTGAGGACATAGGCATGAACATACATGAGTTCCATCCTCTATTTCCAGGTCCCCACTGCAGCAATTTTTTTTCTTTTTTCCACCAGTTATGCTTCTCCATCTCTCTTTTCCTTTATTCCTTATATTTCTTGAGGTTTTGCACAATCTCAAAATTTTTAAGGTAACTCAAGATACTCAATTTATTCGGGCATTAATGTAGGGAGGTTTTCAACCAGGTGTCTCCCCAACAGGTCAGATTTTTTTTTTTTAATTTTGATTTTTGGTCCTGCAGTAGAGGAGAAATGGAAAAGTGCTTTGTAAACACTTATTACCCTTTTTTCTGATTTGACCATATTTTTACATCGGCTAAAGGTTTTTTGCCTTACTGAATTATTAACTGCAGTGTAGATTAACTAGAAGCTAAATACAGCACATCTGCTCAGCTGATGTATTTCAACACATAAACATTGATCCATGGATATTTTGATAGAGTAATATTTTAGTGATTAGACCCACACAGTTTGAATCAGATCAAGCTCTATAAGGAGGAAAATTAATAAAATCCAACTAAACATGCTCAATAAAAAAATTGTAGGGGCTTGCAAATCCACTGTTACATACAAATGGGACACTCCCAGCTCATGTCTTTCAGCTGTGCCCAGCAAAACACAAATGGGGTGGCATTTATTAACAGCAGCAAAGAAAACAGAATCATACAATGGTTAGGGTTGGGAAGGACCTCAGTCATGATCTAGTTCCAGTTCCCCTGCCATGGGCAGGGACACCTTGCACTGGACCAGATTGCTAAGAGCCCCATCCAACCTGGCCTTGAACACCTCCAGGGATAAAAAGTCCACAACCCCTCTGGGCTGGGCAGGTGAGTAACAGCTGAGGTCTAATTAGGATTTTCTGTCAATTGGTGTAAAAATCCTGAGCTTCTACAGCAGTATGAACTGCATCTTTTCTTCCTCATGCTAGTTTGAAAATAAACCCATAGGAGAAATGATCCCCACACAGTTCCCTTGAGAGGGATTTCAGGTCAAAGTTACAATTTAGTAGAAAGATTACAATAAATGAAATGATACAGAAAATCTGGCTTTGACCCACAAATTCAGAGTACAGTCTGGCAGCCTGTGGGTCAGGGTGGTGGCTACAGTCCAATTAAATAGTGATTGCAGTCCTGTGGAAGTGATGGTTGCAGTCTTGTCAAAAGTGGTGGTTCTTGTGGAAGTTCTGGTCCAGCCCTCACTCCCTCGAGTGGTGATGCTGGGAGTGTCCCAAGTCCCCTGTTATAAATGCTCAGCTCCCAGCAGGAATGCTCAGTACCTCCCCCAGGGTGGTGAGTTTCTCAGTGGAATGATCCTATAGGATCATTATATCCTATTATATCCTATAGGATATTGTTTTGAGTCCTTGGTAGTCATTGCAGCTGCCTGTTCTGCTGGTGCCATTCAGTTCATTATGGCCTATTAACACACATGCCCCCCTCAGGATGGGTGGGACTGTGCTGCTGCTTCTCTGGAGGGAGTTATCAGGGCTGAGTCACTAGTGTGGAGAAAAAGAAACACTGCCCTGCTTTTCCCAGTTAGCTCTTTTACCTTATTTAACACCCAGCTGTAGCCTGGGGGGTTGGGTGAGCAGTGGGCATCTACTGTGAACAGCACATCGTTAAGATTTTGTCAGGAATGATGTGTAGGGGAGTGGAAAATACAGTTTGGTTACACCCCACATTGGCACTCTCCTTCTGTAACCCAGGACATTTCTATGGCTGCTTGCCTACCTAATTTCTTTTCCAAGGTCAAGGAGACTACTTGTGATGGTTGCCAACAGAACTTATCCAAGAAGTACAAGAATAGAGAGCACTGGTCTCGACAGTAACAACCAAATGGGTTGTCATAGGCCAGGGAAGACATGATGGAAAATAAAAATGCAGAGTAAACAGTACCTTTCCCACAGTGCTGAGATAGAGAGAACTTCAGGCAGTCAAACTTTTCTCATGACGTTTTGTAGAGCTGCAGCCAAATGAGATCTATGTTTTAATTTAAAGATGGATACTTATACTGCATATCAAATAAAAAGACTTGGTGCAGATCATTGCTTTTGGGATAAATTACATTAAAAACATCCTTGAGCAGCACAACTCAAGACACAAGATTCAGGGATGCTGTCTTGGTTTGCATCATGGCAATCCCACATGGAAGATGAAATACACAACCAGATAATAGATATTGTGGAGGAAAGGATAACATGAAATAGTGCTACTTTATAGTCAAACATGATATAAAAATGTCATAGAAGCTTAGAAATAGCAGTTATTGAAGAAAGTCTCAAGGACTAAAATCTCTGTGCATTTAGTATGAAATTATCAAGGGAACATTTTGTATAATCATTATGTAGTAACTAAAATGAAGACAAAATAGCGCTCAGTAAATGTTCTGGCTTTTAATATTCCATCTCAGAAATGCAAAATGTTTAGGCTACGTGAGATAATTGTGGTTAATTTTTTCTTTTTTTAAAATTCCTGTACTATTTAGTGTAGAGAATTTAACTGAACAACTTCATGAAAAATACTTAAGTGTTGCGGATGAACTTTTATGAATTTAAAATCCATGAAATTCAAGATTGTGGCTCCCACAGCAACCACGACTCTTTTCTTGGCTTCTGGTTAAGGTTTTGAATTACTGAGCTAAATGCTGTTCCTAGTCCACCTGACTTTTCCCATGTTGATGCAAAAGCTGAGATGGGAACTTGACTTTTGTGGGTAAATTTTTTGTCTGAGTATGTTTCTTTTTCCAATTTGTCCAATATGATATTGTGTGGCAGTGATTATTCCATCTTTTTAATCTTAAACATATTTTTTCAAGACAGGCCATTTTCCAGCATTCATTAAAGCTTTACAGGCAAACACTGGACAGGCATTGCTCTTCATTTTACTCCTGCTGGGTGTATAGGGCAAATATTGTCATGATTCTTTGATGGACAGTATGGGTAAGCTCTGAGGCAGGTCCTCAGTTTCCTGCAGCTCTCTTAGGGCACTCAACTAAGTTTTCACAAAAACTTTAGCTGTGCAATTTAATTTAGGCAATTCAAACCAAATCCAATGACAAGACGAACACTTCATGAAGGGCCTTCTATCTTCTACCACCATCAGGTATACACCAATTAAAATCTCTTCTGAAGCACTTACTGCAATATCCTAATGTGCAAATTTTCAAATGCTTTATCTGCATGTGTGTAGGGGAATTGGGCATTTCTTGTTGAAATCTAAAACATGAGATGTTACTTTGGTCTCCAGGATGTGCCACCTATTTGGTGGAACATCTTAAGCCTCAACAACTGTGAGTCAAGCAGTTGAATATTCATATTACTTTGTTTTTTAAAATTACAGTAAAGGAGGTTATCAACTTTTTTATTTGAATGCTAATAAAAAAAACATTTCTATAGACCTACTGAAAATAGCAGTCACTTCTAGTTTAAGATAAACATGATAACATTTCAAGTATAAAGCTTTATCAGAAAAAGAAATATGTTATTAAAAAGTGTATACATAAAATGAATATTCAACTGTGGCTATAATAATGCTGTTTATTTCTACCCACTATAATCTAAAATGAGCCCATTGTTTTCTTCTGGTTTTCCTTCAGATGTAGGAAAGGACAAAGATACATATACAGATGATTCAGAACATGGGAATTATGATGCTCGTACAGATCAGTCATTGCTTATTCAAAATAAGCTCACCAGGCAGAAAACAGAACCTCGAACTAAATCATCTTTAAAGGTAATGGACACAAAATTCTATGAAATTGTAGCAACTGTCAAAATGTGCTTAAGTATTTTTAAAATGCAATTTTTAATGCACTATATATGTTGCAGCCTAAGTAAATAGGTGTCTTGTGGTAATAAATTTAGGTGGCTTCCAAATTGTTTGAAATGGTAAAACTTCAAAAATAATTTTAGGTAATGGTTTTAATTATTTTAATTTTTAATTAATTTTTTAATTAATTGTTTTAATTAATCATGAGCAGTGTGTTAAGTCTTTAATCACTTTCAGTTAGCATTTAACAAAGTTGTCATGCGCTGCTGTTGTGGGAACACAACTGCATAAAATTACTGAAATTAGTTTTGTTAAACTAGACTTGATATGCTTCAAAGAAGAAAACCTGAGAGAAGAGAGGTGTATTGTTGAAATTGTATACAAGGAGTGCAGAATTTATGGATCTCAAGGTCATTTTTCAGAAACCAGAAGATAAAGAAGAGACTAAGTATGTGGGCTGGAAAGCCCCTACTGAAAGAGAGAGACTAAAATTATTAAAGATATGGACTAGTTAAGATGTGCAAAGAGAACTAAATAAGCAACAGAGGATAGAATATTAGTTAATGAAAGAGAATTATGTAATTTAGAACTAATGAACACTGATTTCTTTGTTTGCTAAAAATGTATAAAGAGGTTATAAAGTTTTGTATCAATTTTTATTTGGAGGCTGGAATTTTGTTGGCAACACACACACCTCCTCACCAAGAATAAAGTAATGCCTTGCATGCTAACGCTAAGAAGACAATGTTAAAGGATTTTATTTATCCTGATGATTTTGGAGGGTGCTAGTAACAATATTACAGTTTGAGAGGCAGAATCAGTGAATGGAATTCTCTGTACTAAAATCAAGCAAAATCTTATAAAATCAAGGATTCTTATGTTTTTTATTGACTCATCTAAGAGTCAGTAGCCTTCTCTCTATAAATTTATATTGCACAGAATTTAGGATATAGGATTCTGAGCATGGGGTGGAATTCATTTTATCTGGGAAGCCTTAGAAATTTTGAGAGTGTAGAAGAACTATGTTCATGTACCAAATGGTCAGTCAAGACTGATCTATTTAGAGTATAAGATTCTTCTATGCAATATCAAAATGATATCGAGACACATTGAATGAAAGATAGAATTCACTTACATATATGTGAGTGTAGGAGTATTTCAGGAACCTCAGCTAAAGCCATCACATCTCACCATGCCAGATAAATCTGGCATGCTATCTTGCTTAGTAATTACATAATTATACTATTCATTACGATGCATTTTTTCCAGCAGTTAATGCACTATAATGCCAAAGAATTATGATGGATTTTCTATTCAGAATGTGTATCCTTTTTTTAGTCATACTTTCAACTAGGAGACCCTTAATTCTCCTCTCCATTAAGCATAATTGCCTGCATACATATGACAAATGGCTTAACATCAAGAAGTTCTGAATAATTTTCTTCTTCACACACTGGAAATAGTGAATTCTGCAGCACAGGGTTTTTTACCAGTGATTCTGTGATATTTGCTATGTGCCTGTATGCATCAATAATCCTGTATTACAAATCTAGTAATGCTTGAATTACTGTAAGCTTCTATCCTGTGTGCACAGCACGTGTGGTGTGTTCTTTATGAGACCACTATAGAGCTCTTTCATGGATTTTATCTGTCACTTTGTGATTTTAGCACTGAATGCATACTTCATACTTATGTCATATAACCGTTCTAATGCTCATCACACTCATCATCATAACTACAGTATTCTGGAACATAGGTAGGTGTGACCTATGAGTCTTCATTTCATAGGATGCTTTTAGAAAAAACTTTTATAGCAGTAGCTAACTTATAGTTTTTGAATAACCTTAGAGATAATTGTATTTACAGGTTGGAAATCTGTGACATGAAAATGAAACTTCAGGAATGACATGTATGAAATGTATGTCATATATATAACCTTTCCTGGGTTACATTTTCATGTCCAACCTGTAAATACAATTTCCTCTAGAAAGAAAGAAAGGAATTAAGCTTCAGATGGGGAGAGAAATAAGGAGATGCTTTAATAAGCTGAAATATTCTTTTGCTAAAACTATAGAGATGGACAATAGTGTTTTGAAAAACTCCTTTAATTCATGAAAGAGTATTTTGGGGGAAATAGAGTATTTCAAAGTGTGGATTTAAGCAAATGGTGAAGTAGTTGTGATCTTATGTGATGCTAGAACAGAAACAGAGAAGTGAGAGTTGTTGAAAATTTGTAGCCTTTAAGAGGCAAAGAGAAAACTTCTGTTTCCAGAGAGGCTCACAGAGACTGATGAAGAGAACTTTTGCCTTTGAATAACTCATCCTTAAAATGACACCCCTTGACCCATGACCCATGACACACCTCAGAGTGATGTGAAATGGGAGGAGAGAACTGATGACAGAATTTACCAGGCAGCTGGCATCAGAGAAATAGAAAACCATAGGAAAATGGCTTTCTTGTGAAAAACTCCATAGATTAGCAGAAGAGAACTTTTTCTCTACAAAGACTGATGAAGAGACGATAACAAAGTTAGGACTGTTTTAGCCACCAAGGTTTTTTTGTCTCTATGTTGTCATGTGAACGAGAGAATAGTTGGGTAGTGGGGAAAAAAGAGTTCTGGAAGTTTTATTCTGGTTTCTTATTCTTGTAGTTTTGTTAATAAACTTTCTTTATTCCTTTTAAGTTTTAAGCCTATTTTGCTCTTGTTCTAATCCATGTCTCACAGCAAGAAATAAGTAAGTTTTCTAGTGATTTTTTAGCTAATGCTTTAAAACCATGACACTTTCAAAGTTTAAAGAGGAGTTTCACGTTTGTATTAAATTTAAACAAAAATATGCTTTTTATGTCTCAGTTTTTGTATGTACTCACCTATTGGACAAATTCTTTCAGAGTTTAAGGACAGGTGCATCTGGCTTTTTACTTTGACAATTCCTTTTATCACAGCACTACTCTGGAAACTTCCTTCTGCATTTAGAGGGACTGTTTTTGCAAATGAAGTGTTTTGGTTTAACCCCAGCTGGATTAAACCCAAAATTCAAAACACAGCCCTGTACCAGTTACTGTGAAGAAAATGAACTCTATCCCAGCCAAAGTCAGCACCTGAAGCAACCAAGCAGGATTCTTCTTCCCTTTACCTTTACCTGCTTCCACAGGAAAAAGGCAAGGGGAATTTAGATTAGTCTTATATTAAAAAGAAACACTACTCTTCTGCCTTTGGATTATTGTAGAAGTCTCTGTGGCAGTTAGTTTAAAAAACCTTAGGGAAACTTCTTCCCAAAATGGACACAAAGCTAGCAAAAGAATGCCTCTAACTCTTTTTGAGACTGCTGAAAGCACAGAATACTGCAGTACAGTGTTACAGCTGGTAAGTACTCTCACATATTTGAAATGTAAACTGATCTGTCACAATAAAAAAATCTCCTCAGTCTGACCAGATAATGAGAAACACCTTGGCCAGGAGTACAAGGATAAAAGCATATTTTTCTTCTCTTCTTTTTAATGTTTCTAATTTTGGCTTGTTTTGGAAGACTTGTATACTTGAGAGACTCAGGGAAAAATTGCTAAAAAATTTGTTTGCAGTTACTTCTTGGTGCCATGGTCTTTCTCAGCAATAACCTGCTTGAATACTTCAGCTCTAGTGAACATGTCTTGTGGGCATGATGAAAGCCAATACAAATTTTTTTTCAGGAATTATTTAGTTTTTCCAATTACATGCATGATACCTCCATAAATCTGATTCTTGTTGCTGCATTTTAAAGCTTTGGAAAATCAGATAATTTTCTTATAGCAACCAGTTACCAATGTATTAATCTACTTTTCTTGTTTCCACAATTATGATTTATAACTCATAGTTTCCTATAGTGTAGGTTGGTATCATTTTAGAATCCACAAATTTCATATTGAAAAATTGTGAGTCTCTCAGACCCATGAAAAAGCTGTCATCGTTGTCAATCTCTGCCAACTTTTCATCACCAGCTGCTCGTGAAATTGCATAGAAAATACGACTTCATGTATGTGATTCTGCCAAGGGGTCTGACAAGGAAGAATGAGGCCAAGTGTCTGTTGAGCAAAAATTAGTAGTGTCTGCTTTGCAAGGGAAATGTAGAAAATGAGAAAGTTCCTGAGTGGAAAGCTGATACTTGAAATGTTCCCTTAGGAAAGGGAAGCAGGTTTAAACAGACTTTATCACTTGAGTGGAAGGCAACATTTTTCCAGAGAAGCAGCAAAATAGCAGCCAATTCTTTACCTATTGCTATTACATGTATAGTGCAAGATAGGAATATTTGAGGGATTACACTTCATTTCCTTCCATTCAATACATCACTGTTACTCTCTTTGATCTAATAAATTTTGTATCTAGGTATTGCATTTTGCTATCTGGCAAGGTAAAGAAAGGATTTTTAGAACAAGGTTCACATTATTATCATCACTGTGCATTTAGGAACTATGAAGAAATGCTACCTATACAATAGCCTAATTTACTGCCTTTATCTGGTAGTCCAAAATGCAGTCTAATAACACAGCAGAAAATAAATCCTAAAAAAAAATTATAACAAATAAAATAATTATCCCAGAATGGTAGGATGTGGTAAACTGCAGCAAAAGTTGACTTCATGTTTGTGCTTTTAGTGCTTGGCTCTCATCTCCTGTGAGATTTTGTTTAAAAAAAAAAAGCCAAAAAAAAGCTCAGAAAATATTTCAGGAAATTCAGGGTAAGTAGCAAGTAAATGTAACCTAAAAACAAAAATGTTTGAAAATAAACATGTAAAGAAAAATTTTCAGTGGTTATTATGTGGTTAGTGGTTAGTATGCGTCTTAAGACCTCCCTATTAGACCTCAAGAACAAATAGAAGAGGTTAAATATTAAAAAGCTTCCTCCTATCTCCAAACATCCTCCATTGCTGCTCCCTCATATGGTAATATTGAACAGACCTCCTTTAAAAATTTTGCATATCACCTAACCCACTCCTTTCCTGAAGTCAAATATATTTTTCGTAAATATACAAATGCATTTTTCACACTTACTCTGTAAGTCCGAGTAGAATATAAATGGAAAAAATGTCCTCTGTGAAGAAGCTAAAATAATTGCTAATCTTTTACTTTATTCATAAAAAGTTGCACTGCAGTTTAATTAGGAAGGTCAGATATTTCTGGAAGTCTTTGTCTCCAAAAAAAAAGCTTTGTTCTGCACAGCAGTGTAGTCTCATAGAAATATGATAGCGTGGGTAATTATGGCAGCCTGTCATGTTGTCTTTGATGCCCAAGATAGTTTGCATGTCTTTGCATATGCAAATATGTCCCCAATTTTCTTTCCTAGGTTATTTGCACAATGCTAAACCAATATACACTTAAAATCATCAGCCTGTTTTTGAAATGGTTTATCCATTACCATGGATAATTTTGAAATGGTTTATCATTACAGACACAAAAAGATGAAGTCTAACTCAGATGTCTACTCAGAAAATTTCACGTAAAGCATGGCTTAGATTATTCTTAATCAGAGTATGTTTTTAAAATGTGAAAAATAGGTCCAGTACTATTTAAAAACACATCTAATTCCATATAACTTAAGAAGTCTATAAACTTATTGAGGTCCCAGCTTTGATTATTAAACAAATAATACCTGAAACAAAGCAGGTATTATTTAGGTATCCCAGTTTTGTTCATGGGAATAAATGCACTATAGTTAGCATCAGAGATGTATTTCTTTTCACAAAAGACTCAAGGTATAAGTTGAATCATAAGGTGGCATCCTTTGGCATGAATATTACTGAAGATGTTAATGCCAAGTTCATGGTAACAGTATTAGGGAGTAGTAATAATCTAAATAAATGAGTTTGTTTTCATGAATCAGCCATTAATCTTTCAACCTATTAGCATTTTATGAAGAACAATAAATTATATTGGAAGAAAGTTTTCTTTTATAAGAGAGAACCATTCTACTCAGAGATAGAACAGGAAAGCTGTTCATGTAGACTTTTCAGTTTCAGGTAGTTGCCATGCTGAAGAAATTACCAGATCAGACTTTACCTCTGTCAAAATTCCAGCCTTAGTTTTTCAAATTGTTTATGTGGCTCCCTTTGCTCACACATGATTTAATAGCCCTGAATTAATCCATTGTTATCTCTGAAAGATCTCTTAAAAGCATGAAGAGGTACAGAAAACTGCTTTTCCTTGACACACCTCTGGTGACCAGTGTGTTTTTGCATTTGAAGTGTCTTTCTGCTCTTCTTACTCCTCTGTTCTGAGCTGATTTTCCTTACAAGTGTACAGAGTGATAGCATATATGTAACTGTGTGTTTGAGAATGTACATATACATAGATATATATGTATATGTGTGTGTATATGTACACATATATACACACACACATATATTTGACAATCCACACCGTCCCTTTTGGGCTCTAAGATACCATGCCAACATATAAATGTCATTTTATGGTGGTTTTTACAAATCTCTAAGTGTCAGCAGTACATCAGTGTTTCTGTGAGGAAGGTATTACATTTCAAAATCTGCTTAATTGTCCTTGCTCCTTCCTCTGTTTCCTGGTTATACAACTTCTCCCTGTGTATTTGTCTCTAAAAATGTTACTGGTGAGGTGGTGCTGTGATGGAGTGGTGGAGTTGAGACTCAGTGCTTGGATTCAGTACTTGCAATTCGAGTGGCTGAACCATTTCTTCTGCTGGTAAATTCTTCCCTTCCCTTCTCAGAGTTTCCTTGGGAAAAAAAACCCGAGACACTTGAGTAAGTCTCTCTTTAGGATGTTACTTCATTATTGGTAAGCATTTAGTAAAATTATTTTTCTCTAGCACATTTAGCATCAGAATTCATGAGCTGTCTTAGGAAGGAAATTAACTCTGTTCCAAACATCATCACCATGACATAAAAAAATTTTGAGGAGAGAAATTTAGCAAATTCAGGGTGCATTTATAGAAGAAGACTCCTGAGGCCCAGCTGTGTACCCATCTATCTTTTATATTCCAGGCACCAGACTATTGGTATATTTACTTTTCTTTATATAATTTTACAAATGTAATCCAAATGACACTACCCACACAGAGGAAGGCTAAACTTCATTCTCTATACTGCAGAGACAAAATAAACATATTTTGCTGTGGGAGCTGAATTCTTGTGTAAGTTGTCACTTGTTTAAGTGAATGCTCCTGTTGCTGGTTCTGACTGACAGTTGATGTATTCTATGTTCGTACAAATGTCAAACTTTTTAATTTCTTTTTGCTAAGTGAATAACATTCCTTGAAGCCAGAAGCTGAAATACAGTCTTCACTGTCTGAGCTACACCCCACAGTAAAAGTTGTTTCTCCCTGTTCTGGATAGTTCAGTCAGAGCAACCTGCTCTGGGCTGGATCCCATGGGCTCTGTGCCTCCTGCCAGACCAGCACTTGTGCTTTTATTGATGTTCTATTTATATATTTATTTAGATAACTACTGAATATGAGCGTAGTAGATGAAGCTATTTTTAAATATGCTCTTAAGAAACTAACAAAGTAAATTGGCAGCAAACTACTAAGAGATATTGGGAAAATACAGTCATCAGCCTCTGTGTTTATATGTACAGATATACAAAATATGTAGAAATCATGCTCATCTTCATTTCCATCTCTGGAACATTTCAGGAAACTGTAAAGCAAATAATAAAATATAATGATTAAAAGTCTTGTTCTCAGCTTTTCATTTAACATTTATGTGTGAAATAATGGTAATGAAAATTTTATATGTGAGACAAATGAGTTATACCATTTCTTTCATATCAGACTTTATTAACTACATGTTGTTAGTAAGTTAGAATATATCCATTTATTAAAATGAAGACATGTATAATCTAATAATGCAATAATTCCAAGGCTAAATTCTTACTGAAATACTTCTATTATTTTTCCTGGATAAAAATACCCTTTGTCACTATTTCAGCCACAGCCAGTAATGACATGCATTTAAGCAGACATTAAGTTCATCAATCAAATAGGCTGAAGAAAAGAATCCCAGGTTGGAATCTCAGTTGTGTGTATTTTTCACTGTATATAACAATGCCAACAAAATTTAAGATTCCTCAAATTTTTATTTACTTCATCCCTTAGGATAAATAATGCAACAAGAACTGCTAAAGGCTGTTTCCAAAAATTGGTCAGCGGTCAGAAAAGTAGGGATTAACACTGCAAGCTTGAAAGGACAAAGGTGTCTTTGTATTGTGAAGGTGAATGTGTGGGAGTTTATCTTTTTGCTTTGACTTGAATGCTGTTAAGTGTGGCTGAATATTTAAATCTGGCTTCAGTCTACAAAATAGTCTGTTTTATGTTATTAACATAATAAAATATTATCCTATTTCAATGTATAGCATATGCATAGGAGCATATTAGTATATTTTTATGTAATAGTATTTAATCTACATTCATATTTTATGTTAATAGTCATGTCTGACTAGCTAATTGTCAAATTTAGTAAAAAAGTCTGTTGTAAATGGGGGAGTGTACATGTTTGGGAAAAGAGGAATAGTGATTGCTTTAAACATAGTGATTTTTCATTTTTGTAATATACCTTAGGGGTACAGTAAATTTAAGGGGATATTAGAGTAAAAAAGTTTCATCAATTTTATTAAAGTAATGAGAAGTTTCTACACAGCTTAAGAAACCATACATATTTCATTGTAGAATTACAGCCATGAAGCATCAAATAAAGCAAATTTGTCCCAAATTAAAAACAAAGAAGAGCAAAGCAGTTCTCCCAGAAATTAGATGTGGAAAATCCTTACCAGAGGTCTTTTGGGTTTTAAAAGATTGTATGGATTTGGGGGCTGCTGGACAGTGTGTTACTGAAGTAAATGTGTTTTAATTTCATTGAAATTAAAGTTGCATAGAAATCTGAGCTGACATTGGCTGAACTCTGGGCAGGTGGTAGAAGGAAATATCCTGCTTTTTCCTCTCCTAGGCAGTACCTTTAATGTATAAACAAATTAGAACTTAAATTACTTAAATTAACTGAGGATAGAAAGATCCAGTAAATCAGATGCTCCCACTTAGTAAAAAGGGCATTGCTAATTAATTAGAATCTGAAAAATAGTTTATTGAAAATCCCTCCATGTTGGCTAAATCCAAGGAATTTCTTTTTATACAATTGAATGGAAATATAAACTCCTTTTATAATGTAGCTTTGGTAAATATTTGCATTGTACTTCCACCTGTTTTTTTTTTGCTTGAGCCAAAACTCCTTTTCCTAGGATAAATTGGTCAGTGTGTTTTGCCTTGTGTAAACCAGTTGAATGATAGTGGCAGTGTTTTGAATCTTGCACTTTCAAACTTCAAAGCAGAGTGTCATGTGATTTGTTTTACTAACCACAAGCTATGAAGCAACTAAAACTGTTGACACATAATAAAAACAAGAAACTGCAGCAGATCTATAATATCAAAGCCTCAGATAATAGTTTACTCTGATGCAAACAAGTGTATAATAATTCTGCATAATGAACAAGCTTGACTGAAGTGGTACCTCACAGTCTCACGGTTGAAGTTCTTCTATTTAAAAACTTTGAAAGAACAAGATGAAGTTAAATTGTAGAGTTTACTATCTGAACTATATTGCAGTACTCTAAAATGAGTTTTTCAAAACAAATGAGTTTTCATATGTGTAAATGTAAGAAAGCTTAACAGATGGATACTGTTTCAGAAAATCTGGAGGAATAAGATGGTGGAGAGGATGGAGAGGATAAGGGAATGTTGATTAGTCTTTTTATACACATTTTTCAGGTGAAACAGGAAATCTTAAACAGAGTAGAGGAGAATAAGGTCTTTGCACAAAATATTTCTCCTGATGCTTTTCTCCTTTTCTGATCATTTTTTCTGTTGAAAAAGGTGAAAGAATGGTTTAATGTATTGGTCCAAACCAGCAGATAAATGATAAATAATAAATGATCTGTGCCTGAATGCCCCCTGTACTAAAAGCAGGTTCCTTGTGCTAGGTATAAATAATACACCCTGACTAACATGTTTAATTGAAATTACTGCTCCCTGTTGTCCTTTCATGTTATGGAGCTCCTTCAGATCAACTGAAAAAACCCAACTAAATCATCCATACAAATCAACCATATAAATTCTTTTCCTGATACTTAATTGCTTAATTAATTACCATATTACTGCTAATATAGGTGGTCAGCATTGGTTGTGAATAGCACAAAAGTGAAACAAATGGTGCCAGTAGCATTAAAATGAATCAGTCATGAAATCAGTGTAGTATAGGTCAGGCTCACTGCATGGATGTGATAAGTGGCCTTGCTATTGCACTTCTCAACCTGAGGGGGTTGTTCACTGAAAATGGTCTGGGATGAACAGGGATAGAAGATTTCTTTCTACTGTCTTCACTGCTCATTGTGTCTTTAACATTGACCCCAAAAATTTCTGTTTGATGTTGACGAATCTGAGGTCATATTTGGTTACTGTCATTAATCTGAGAAATAAAGCATGTTTTTCTAAGATTGAAGAAAATCAGATGTTTCAGAAATAAGGAAAGAAAGACTAGAAATAATAATCCAATGAAAAGTAGTAGAAGTGTATTACAAAAGGTAGATGCAATTTGCAGCATGCCTGTACAGAAACTGAATGAGCAGAAAATGCATTAGAGAAGTTCCAGATCTCCCCTTTGGGGGAGTTTTGGCCAGGCTTTTTGTATCTGATTGTGCATAAAAGCAGCCCTGGTCTGGTTTTGTAAAATACTTGTACAGGAATCTGTATTTAAAATTAAAAATTGTTGAAGAGCAGATTGGTTGCTCATGTTTTGAACCTGAAAAAGTTTGTGTTTCAAAAACTTGCATATTCAAACTTGCACTTTTGAACCTTCAGTCTACTACCTCACCTTCAAATCTCTGCATCTTATAGATTTAGATAATTAAATCTGTAACATTATAAAAAATAATAATAATAAAATGTTTTTATTACCATTCCCATTCAGAATTCTTAGAAGGGGTGACAGGCCCTGTATTCATTGCACTAACAGTTTTGGTTGACACTCTCAACTACCTTAATTTGGATTTCAGATATTATTTATCTGAATATGGAGAAAGATATTGAGGTGATGGTGTGTTTTCTAAGAGGGAGCCAGGGCACAAGGAAGCTGGAGTTATGAGTTTGGAGAAAAGGAAGCTCAGGCAGAGTGTTACTGCTCTCTACAACTACCTGAAAGGAGGTTTCAGCCACATGGGGGTCAGTCTCTTCCAAATAACAAGTGATAGGACAAGATAAAACATCCCCAAGTTAAACCAGGATGTGTTTAGATTGGCTGTTAGGGAAAATTTCTTCACTGAAAGGGTGGTTGAGCATTGGAACAGGCTGCACAGGGAAGTGGTGGAATCCCCATCCCTGGAGGTATTTAAAGATGTGTAATGTGACCCTTGGGGACATGGTGTAGTGCTGGGTTTGGCAGTGCTGGGTGAATGCTTGGTCTCAGTGATCTTAAAGGTCTGTGATTCTAAATTGAAGCTTAATGTACTTAATGTTCCCAGGTATAAGATGGTACACTCCTTTGTAATGGTAGATGGTCTGAGACAGACTGGTTTTGTTTCTTATTTTGGAGTTAAAAAAGCAGAGAAGGAGGAAGAATCTTGTTAGAATGCTTTAGGTTTTGCAGGCTGAGGAGTTCTCAGAAGTGCTAAATGTGTAGAAAGCTGGCAGTGAAAGATGTGGGCGTAAGAAAAACCTTTCACATAGAAGCAAGTGAGCTGGTATCCAGTATTTATAATGCTGATATCATGCACTGATACATGGTTCTATTTATGAATAGAGAGTGTCCCTATTGGGTATAACTCTGAGTATTATAAATTTCATATCTAAACAATCCAAATAGGAGTCCTTTCTTCTCTCTAAAGCTACCTGAAATGAGATTGTAGCAAGATGGGGGTTAGCTTCCTCTACCAGTCAACAGGACAAGAGGAAATGGCCTCAAATTGCACCAGGGGAGTCCACTCAGATTGGACATCAGGAAGAACTTTTTCACTGAAAGGATTAAGTTAAGCATTGGAACAAGCTGCCCTGGGAGGTGGTAGAGTCACCATCTCTGGAAGTGTTGAAGACGTGACTGGATGTGGCCCTTAGTGCTGTGATTTAGTTGTCAAGGTGGTGTTTGGTTGGACTCAATCATCTTGGATGTCCATCCTAACCTAATGATTCTATGATTCTGTAGTCTGTCACCTGTTGGTTTGGTTTCTGTTCTGAATCATGCAAAGCACAGAGTGCAAAAATAGCTTGCTTTAGCAGCAGCAGCAGCATGTAAAGCAGGGTTTTCCATATCAAGGTCAGGTAATTCCTTGTCTTTGCAAGCATGGTGGGAAGGAAGTAATCAAGATTTAAACATTACTAGCATGGTATTGAAAAAGCACTTCAACTAGACTATCCATGCAACCATTCTGATCAATAGCATTTCTTTTTTAATTTTTTAGATTTATGTCTATCTTGGAAAAAATACAAATATGTTCGCTCTATAAAATTTGGACAAGTACAAAGCTGAGAAAATTGCTTTAATTGACTTGACTTTATTTTTTCTTTTTAATTCCCACTTGAAAGTAGGGATTAAAAAAAGTTCATATCAATACACACCATACAAGAATTTTAAGGTTTTTGCACAGCTGAAATAACTGGAATATGGGTTCTGTGAAGCTATTTTATTTTGTTTTGTTCTAATTAATTTACAGTCCTGAGCAACTGATGTATATCACTTTTTTGTTCTGAATTTGATGCATATTCCTCCTTCAGATATGTGGATATTTCTGTAGTTTAGGAAGTGCTGTGTTATATACAGTTCATGATGGGGCTCTTCATCTTTATAAGTGCTATATTTAGAGTATTTTTCTTTAATGTTTGCTAGAGTGATGCCATGGTATCATCAGGACTCTTCTTCAAAGATGGCAAAAAGCGCATTGACTACATCTTGGTCTACAAGAAATCAAGTCCACAGGTAGAAAAAAGAAGCACATTTGAGAAGAATCTGAGAGCAGAAGGGCTGATGTTAGAACGAGAGGTGAGTCCTGTAGCTTATGTGGCATAAAAAATCCTTTATAATAGTATCATACTTTACTGAACTGATAAAAGATTTCAGACACAATTACAAGCCTTTCCAGTCAGGCTGCTCCCATCATCTGCTTAACTGTATTAAACTAATAAAAAGAATATTTTCATAGTGTGTGTTTAAAATTATTTGGGAATACAGAAGATAAAGAAGATAAAGAAGGTACACAGAAGTGTAGTGCAGTACAAATGGAAAAGTTCCAGCTTCTTACACTTGCAGAACAGAAGCAGCTTCAGTAAGCCATGTTGCTGCTTTAATACATAACCTCTATGTCTTTCAGCAGAATGCCTGATGTTAAATGTCTCACTGTTTTTCAAGGGGTTAAGGTTGACATTGTTCTGGTTAACCCATGGCTACTAATAGTAGTATTAATATAAAAATTGAAAGAAAATAGAGCCAGGGAAAGGGAAACAGCCTTGGATTTTTGCTGTCTCATAAATTACTTTAAGAACAGGTATATATTTAGTTTATTCTAATGTAAGCTCCTATTGTTCATGTGTGTTTTGATTTTTCATCTCAGTAGAATTGTAATACATGTTGTGTGTTTAAGCAATGAGCTTGCAAGATATAGCACACAATATATAGCATGTTGAATATTCATAAATAACTAACCTGACTAAAATATGGTTTTAAGGCTTTTAGGAATTGTTACAGTACAATAGTAAAAATATCTATTTTTCTTCCAATTTGAATAAATAGTAAAATCTTAGCTTTTGTCAGTCCAGAATTATTGACATTCAGAAACAAATGGTTTTAGAAGACCTGAAATGTTTTGTTTTCCACAAATATTTTATTTTAGCCACATCTTTTGAGAAAGTAAAATATTTGAGCTTGTAGTTTGGAATTGTGATATGACTTGATGGAACTGGTTGGTAAAATTGTAAACATTTAAAGTGTTATTAACACTTTAACTACATTTTCTTTTACCTTTACTTACCAAACCTTGCAAACTCAAGTTTTTGGAGGCTTTAATCAGACTCAACTCAAATATCAAAATATCTAGTTATAAAATCTCAAGCAAATACATCTGGGAGAAGGGTGGGTAACTGAAGTGTTCATAAGAGGAGATGAATATAGAAATTTGTAAGGCTGAAACTCTTGTTTTATGTGCAAATAAATTAGTGATGAAAAACATTTGTGTAGAGTACACATTGTGATTTTATCAAAAAAACATCTCAGTTCATGCACATTTAAAAGTTCCCAGCAGATATCTCAATTACTAAACCATTACCCTTGAGTTACCATTTTGGCAGAGTGCAACCTGGAGCCTTCTCTCATCTCTGCTCATGTCTCTAGCAGCTGACCACACTTCTCCTTTAATTGGAGACACACTGAATGGTCTTCAACCTGCTTACCTAAGGTGATATTTTTTAGATTTAAAATTAATTCTATGTAAAATTTATTCCATGTAAAAAGGTCTTTACTTATGGTCATGACCAAAGATCTTTCCCTACAGATTCCTTTTGTCCCACTAATCTACACATACTACAGAGTTTGTAAGGGGAAAAGGTTACTGATTTTCCTTTGTCCAGAAGAGCAGTTATTTTCAGAGCTGCATGCCCAATTTGGGCCTAAAATTAGAATTTGACCGTGAAGAATGCTTCTAGAAGGGTGGTTGCTATAGGTTTAAATTATTAATATGTATTTGCATGTTACTGCTCTTTACAGCCAGCTGTTACCAACAGTGATATCATGTTCGTTAAAATTCACTGTCCATGGGAGACATTGTGCAAATATGCAGAAAGAATGAACATCAGGATGCCTTTCAGGTATTGTGGAAACTATTTTATGAAACCTATAATTCAGTGATTCATATTAAAAGCTCATCGCTTATTTAAGTCTAAAATGCAGTCTTTACTGCTCTGTAGCCAGGCATGCTCATATTTATTTTAGTGATGTGATAGGGAGAGAGGAGAAATAAATAGTAAGTCCTGTTCTTTCCTCATTTTCACACAGTACTCTGTGTTACTTGTTTTCAAACTTGCCTTATAAATCAAAGCATATGTCTTTTAGAAAACAGTAGTTCACACATTGTTTTGGATGTTCCTGGCAGAGTTTCAGATATTCTCCATCTGAGCTCGATCAGATAATAAACTCCTCCATGATTTTAGAGTTTTTTCTTAAGTCTTACTGAAATGCAAGTGAAATGACAGAAAAATCTAGTGTCTTCTATGTCTCCAATATAATACATATTGTCACAGTTTGAGTAAAATTAGGTCCAGTAGCTTTCTTTACGAAGAATAATGACTGAAGTGAGTTCCTTGTCTGAATGCAGAACAAGTTCTATTGTATGTTTCTTCAATAAATATTTGCTATCAATTTGTGGGACAGGTTAATATTTCCTGCAACAATACATAAGTCTTTAAAAGAGAAAATGTGCATTTTCAAACTGGTTAATAATGTTTTTAGAGAGAGAGAAGAGCATATATTGTGCTAACTAGATGCTAAATTTGTGTGACTTGTGGAAAATGCCCTTGCAGTACTCTTTTCTCACTCAAACTGCCAAGTGCTCAATATTTTATGCTGTTGGCAGTGTGGCTCTCTTGCACTGATCCTAAGACAGAAACAGTGATTGTGAAGCATCCATTGCTCAAATCTTGCTCCACATACCTAGTTCTGTAATGAGTTTTCACATCATGCCATTAAGCCTTCAAAATAAGCTTTTTTCCATAAAAAAATGTTTCCTGTAACAGTCATCTTCCATATGTTTAAGGATATTATTATAGTGCTATTTGAGCTTATCTTGTTCAAAAAAATATTTATCAGTATATTAAATATAGAAGTGTTTATGCATGGGTATACACACATAAATAATCTAAATTCCAATTAAAAAAAATTTTTTTTTACATTTTTTACATACATTAATTCACAAAATTGTGTTTTAGAAATGGTTTGAATTCTTCATAATTTTAGTTACTTCATAGATGCATAGTGCTCTCAGAACAAAAAAGGCTGACTTTTGCAATCCTTGTTTCAAATAAATCCAGATTTATTTGGAAGGCATTCTAGGTCATGTTTGTTTGTTATATTATTAAATGACATGCAAATATATTCTCTTTAGTATTTCCCAAAAGTGTCTTTATTCCTGGACTGTTGCCTTAGCTTCTTTTTATGCAATTCATTTCAGTCAACCAAAAGTAGATAAAATACTAAATTTTGCAATTTCACCTTTTGGGTAGTTTTGCTGTGCAATGAAATACATATATTTGGGAAGAAATTTTTCCACCTGTGCCTCCATAATAGAACTGTGAGAAATAGTAAATTGGTCAACATTTCTATGATGTTTAAAAGTATTTTAATAGAAATTCAAATGAAATTGCACTTTAAAACTTGTGTGAATATTTCAGTATATTTCTTGAATTTGTATACCTTTTAAAACAGAAGATTCAACACAATTCTGTTATGAACACAAACTGGATGTAGCAGAACTGAAGGACAGTCTGCCCTGTTTTGCCAGCAGCCTTTCTAAAGTGTCTCCCACAGGAGATGAGCAGATTTTCATTATACCTTCTCCATTTATAGAAGGCTGTGCTTTAGAAACTTGCTGAGACAGAGTTCAGGTCTTCATCTTTGTTCATATTTACCCAAATGGCTTTTTCATGGGTAATTTTTCATGGATATATATATATATGGATATATTTTCATGGATAATAAAAAATATACATATACAATCCTCTAACAGCATTCTGTAACCACACCTTGTATAATTTAATTTTGTATCCTTTAAAAAACACTTGTGTTTAGAGTGTTGAACTTGCTTTTTTTTTAATGAAACCTTTCCTACCTGGATGGTGTACTGTTTTCCTGAGGTAACCTCAAATGATCCAATTCTCCCACAATTAATGGTTACTCTGGAGTATCTTCCTCCCAAAAATTTTTAGGTCATCCTTAGGTAGATTTAAGTAGGCCTAAGAGGAGGAGACAGTTGGACTTGATGTTCTTTGTGAGTCCCTTCTTACTTGAAATATTCTGTAATTCTAAAAAGCAAATTATTTTTCTTAGGCTTTTTCTGTTTTATCAGTGGTTTCTGACTGGTTCTAGTACATAGTTAAAGAGGACAGATAAGCTTCCCTGCAGTATTTTAATGGAGTATACCCGTTTGTTCTTGCAGTCTTCCAAAATTTTGACTTTTAGTTATGGTCACTATAAAATATACCACATGCCAATATCATATATGAATAGCATGTGAAGAATTAAATTCAAACTTTTTAGTTTCATTTTGCTCAATCAAGGAATCTAAACAAAATCAACAGAATTATTATCACACTAGTTACTTCCCTCTGTTTCTGAAAAGTAAAAATACTTCTGAGATTCACCTACAGCCCCAGAACTGTTTTAGCATTGCATTATACCAAAATGTGTAGCAGATATATATGTATCATATAGGTAACATAGATGGAATCTCAGTGTTTCAATTGAAGAAGGAAATTTTAAAAAAAATTCTATAGACAGTGTGTAGTAATCATTATTGTCCTGTATATAAGGCTGATTTTGCAATGCTACTTTATTTGGAAACATATGTATATGGTTTCAAACAGGGTTTGCATAAGCATCAAAGTTAAATCATGACTGTACTACAATTTTTTAGCTTTTATAGGTACTTTTGCTAAGGATATGGTCTGTCAATAGAAATACAACTACTATATGTTTTCAGAACTGAGACAAAGCTTTAATTTTATTTGTCTACAAGTATCTTCTGGCACGTAATTATTACTGTTTCTGTAATTTAGCTGAACTCCATCTGTACAAAACAGCTAAGGTAACTAAAGGGAATTAAAGAAGGCTTTTGTTAAAAAAAAATAGTCTGAAAACCCTTTAATAACATTTCATTGCTCCATTTACCGTTCTGCCTAGCAGAACCAAGTGTCAGGCTGCCAACAGTCTGCAGATTGGTAGAAACATAATTTTCCAATGGCCATGTATTTTCCAGGCAATGTGTCTTTCACCCACTTTTTAATGCATTAATTTCAGTGGATCTTCAATGTCAGTAATGCACTTTAATAAATCTCAAAAACTGCCCAGGTGTGCAGTTGCAGATCTTGCCAAGTCCTGAGGGATCTGCAATATCAAGGCATTTATGTGGTTAAAATGTGATGTGAAATTATGGGAGGGGGCCAGAAAACCTGAAACTAGATATGGAAAATATAACCATGCAGCAAATATGTCTCCATTTAGTTTCAAAACAACTGATCTCAGAAGACTTTACTGGGAATTTCTGGTCTTGTTTCTCTAAGTGTCTATAACCAGTGAAGGGTGGAGGGAAAAGAACTGTTAAGTGACTTATTGATTAGCTATCATTATTGTCAGTAGCTACAAACCTAAAATGTAATTTTAAAACAACAGTAAAACTGGAAAAATGTGAAACCATGTTATTGTAATGACTTATTCTATTTCAGTTGCCTTTTTAAAGTGTTTTTCACTGTTTTGTCTATGAAAATGTTATGTTTTAAAGTGTCTAGCATTCTTTTTTGATGTGTATGTCCTTTTCAGCTGTCTCCTACTTGATTAATATCAGCTGATTTTTGCTTTTCTTTCAGGAAAAAATGTTATTACACTGACTGGAGGAGCAAAACCATGGGCAGGTTGGTGGGTGATATGTAGCTTCTAATTTTGTCAGATAGCCACCCTGCTAAAGAAAACCCATTTGCAGTTGTAAATTTATCCGTGAAACTTGAAAAATAAGATTTATTTTCCTGAAACCTCAAAATATGTCAGCTCAAAGTGTTAAAATATTCATCCATAACAAGGTGCAGTACTTTAAAGCTTTGCCAGTTCTCTGTTTAGAGATGTAAAAATATTTATGCCAGGGAAAGAAAAAAAAAAACCCAAAAAAAACACCAAACTGAAAACTTTATCCTCACAGCAATGATTTTATACCAGATCTACCTCTGCCTTTATATCTGCTGACACAAAGGCATACTTCTTTAGCATGAAGGATACTTTTGAGTGTATTTCTCAGATTCTGGCAGTCAGCTTTTTCCTTAGATATGCAAACATACTTTTTCTCCTGTGTGTCCTCATCATCAGGAACAAATCAATACCACATGCTGAAGGCTGCTTTGAATTTTTGTTTTCTGGCTGAGAGAGTAACTTGCCAAACTCCCTTGTAGCTTGCTGCTGCTGCTGTTAGTATTTTTCTCAGGCAGCAGAAGGGCACAAGAGGCTCTAGGGGCAGGTGAGAGGAGCCTGGGAGTGCTAGGGAGTGAGAATGGAGGATGCTGAGCTGTAGCTACTACCCATCACTTTAGTCAGATGTAATTATATCTTGTAAATCTGAATCCCTGGTGGAAAAGATACATGAAAATATTTCACATGAGGGAAATCTCCCGGAAGAGTTCCCTATCATAGGTTTTCTTGAGAAGGATCTTGATATGAGATTGCTTTTGATTTAGGTTCTCTTACTGTTACTTTAGATGATAAAGAGCTCTCATTTCTCTGGGACAGTTTAGTGAGTCTCAACAGTTTCCAAGATGATCAGCTAGCTGCAACAGATTGTTGAATGGTAAAGTGAGAAAACTTTAAACATATAAACTAATAAAATATGTTGAAATAAACCAATTTATAACATAGATTTACAACTGCATTTTGTCCTCTTCCTGGTTCACATGCTTGCTCCATTTTACATGCATTATGAAAAGTCTAAGTGATACGCTTTTAATAAAAGGTAAAATCAACAAGCTTTACTTCAAAATTGTCTTATTTCATCTATAAACCATCTGGTGAGTCCTGGATATTACATAAATACTGTTTTCCTTATTTAGAAGGACAGATGTCTGAGAGATGCAACTTAAGTTGCAAAGTACCTGAGAATTGAGTATTAAGTAATTTTCATGCCAGATTGATTTTGTATTTGAGATAAATGTTTTTACCTGTGATTTCCTTTGAGTATGAACATTTTTCTGCATATATTTTCTGGCACTTTATATAACTGCACAAAGGAATTGTGTGAAACAGAAGAAATAAAGAAAGAAGCTATATTTAAAATTGAAAGCTAACTCTAAAACTGTTGACATAGACATAGCATGCATACTTTAACATCTACAGCTGTCATTGTTACCTTGCATCTTAAAATTTTTCAAACTTAACTAGTCTGTGGTTTATTAAATCTCTTATTAAAATTTCTAAGTTGAGTTTATATGAGCTACAATGAAGAACTGTATTAAAATTCTTGTATATCAAAACATTAAGGTTATAAACTTTCTATAATTTAGGAATATCCAGTAACCCTAGTATATTAGACCTCCTGTGACTTGTACACTTCTCTAACTTTATTGACACAGTTATATGATAGATATGTAAGTATGCATAAATGTTCTTTAAAAGGTCTGCAAAAGATTATTAGGTACATGAATGAAAGGACAAAGAAAATGTAATATTTAATTTCTTTTATGTGGTATCTGTTTGGTGTCTCTATATTTATTTATACACCTTTAAAAAGCCCTTAACATTGTGTTTACTACTGGATGATGATTGCTGTCAGAAATCCCTAACATGACTGGTGAAGTTGCTTTATTCTGGTGTCTCATACCATGAATTTAGTCATCCAATGCCAAGAGAATCTATATATGGTGTTCCTTTGCACTGCAGTCCAGGGTAAATGTAATCTACAAGGATTTTTGGATGAACTTGTTCTGCAAAAAAAAGATTAACCAACCAAATAAATCAGAAGGGTACAACTGAGAATGAAAGTTGAACAAAGCTGAAATTACAAATGTCTTCATAAAATATTAAATTGTACAGCTAAAAGTGAAACACACATGAATTTCAAAGTAATAGCCCTTGTTCCAAGGTGCATGATATTCCAGTAGCACCAGCTGGAGTGGTTTCAATAAAAGCATACCTGAAGCAGTCTCCCATACCACTGGGACTTTTTTTTATCTCATTGCCTGAACTACTGACTTCCCCAGACCAGCTCTCTCTGCTTTTACTGTTACTAAATAAGCTATATTGAATAGATTAAGTCAGGGATCTGTTTAAACTGCTACTTTTAACCTAGAAAGCCACTCTGAGTAAAAATGCTTATACTCAGTCCTATGATTTAGGCAAAAAATTGTATTTAAAAGCAAGCTCCATGAAAATTCTGTTTCTTCTTCAACAGTAAATAGCATAAGAAAAAATGTCTCTCTTGTTGGATCATTTTTATACATTTCTGAGTTGCAGTATTCTATGCTCTCTAGCACTAAAGGCACTACATTTTGTCTTAGAAGAGAAACTGCAAATGTTATGTGGACACAAACATTAATTTATTCCAATGCTGCTTTTCATGTTAAAAGAAGCAGACATGAATTTAAAACAAGAGCTATCTTCTTTAACATAATATTTATCTACTATTTTTTAGATTTTTGTATGGGAGAAATGATCAAGACTTGACCAGTAAGATCCCCTAACCAATTTTAAAGTACTTTAATAATATAAAAACCTGAAATTAGATACATTGTTTTTCTTTTCTTTCTGATGCATCTGCATATTTTCCTCATTAAAAAAAAAGGATTCTGGATTTTGACTAAAAAGTCAGCAAGTGTACAACAGAAAAAAATGTTCAAGAGAAGAAAGGGGAAACTTCACTTATATAAACTGTACTAAGAGAACTTTCACTGGAACTAGTAGAGATAATCAACTCACTAAGGTATTATTAAAGAGACTTAAGGAATCCACCTGCCTGTGAACTGTGTTCTGTGTTTCAATTTCATGCACATATTATGTTCTTTAGCTTATAATGGTTGGTGTTGAGCACAAGTGGTGTCCCTCAAGTACAGTATCAGTCACAACAGAATGTGCACCAATAGCTTGCAATATATAGCAAGAAGAAAATTTTGATTATTTTAAATGTAACTCTAAAATCCTTCTCCAACATTTGGCTGAAATTTATATCTGTGTGAAATAGGAGTAGAATGTTTTTGCTGGTGTTGATAATAAGAAGTGCATTTTCACAAGGGTTGCTTTGTTGCCTGAGAGGAATTTACCATATCATCACTTACTACACTTCACTATGAACATTATGAAATTATGTTCATTCACATTATGAAATATTATTAACATTATGAAATATAGCTTTTTATTATGGGCATTATGAAATGTGTAGCTGTGCTTCTGTTTAGCACAGGCAATGAAGTATTTAGGGAAAAAAAATTGTTGCTTAGTTTCACACTTCTTGTGGATATAAAACATAAATAATATATATGCTTTATATATCATGCATATATATTCACTGAGTAGAATCCAAATTCCACTGGAAAAAATGCTATTTAGGGAATGTTTTTCTCAAATTTAGACTTTTTCTGAATCTCTGATATGCTTATTGTGTCATGATTTGTATTTATTGTGTCAGCATTTGCTTTATTTGAGATCTACTCCTTAAATAACCATGTTGCACTGTAGTTGCATATGAAAAAATATAGGTGAGCAAAGAGTACAAAACTGAAGTGAGCATTTGCTTGAAATTTAACTGCACTTGACTAGATTTCCCAGTGTATAAATGATACCCTGAGACATCATTTAGTCAAGGTACCAGTAGACAAAATAAAATAAAAATTAGAATAAAAAATTATAATTTAATTGAAGATACAACATTGATGTTATTTGTGTTATGTAGGAACACAATTCCTACATAATGAATTTTTAGGAATCTGGAGGAAGCCATATCTGGGTGGGTTTTTTGCCTAAATACTACATAACCATTTTGGTGTAACATATCCTTTGTTTTATTTGATATTTAGGTGTATAGTTTCGTAAGGCAATATCAGCTCTTGGATTTTTAAGAAAATTTTGCAGGGGAAAACTTTGTTGCAATCTGAAAAACATAATCTGATCCTTAGCACTCCCAAGTTTACTTAAAAATTTTATGAATTTTAGTGTCCATATTAGCAGGCAAGAGATCAGGGAAGAGTTTCACTTGCTTTATTCGGTGTGGTTAGGTATGTTCTTGACTGAAGCAGAAGCATCCACAGTTCTTCCAGGTGAATTACCTTGGAGAATTTATTTCTCCAGACTCAATACTGCAGTCCCATTTTGAGCCATAATCCCACTAATTTTAGGATGAGTTTTACTCAAGTAAAGTGTTCAAGATGGATTGCAAATAAATATTGTTCATTTTGCTTTTAAACACCTTCTTTTATTAGCTAAATGTGGAATTTTCTAACTTTCACTTAATTTCATTTCTAGTATGATTTCACTAAATATGCAGTGCTGGAGATAGAAACAACCAGGAATTGAGAGCATGTAAATCTGACTTCTTATTGTCTCAGTTTGCAGAGAAATATTAGAGAGCTGAAAAGTTGGTTGCCGAGAAATCCGATGAAGCTGGATAAGGAGGCCCTGCCTGATCTGGAAGAAACAGATTGTTACACAGCGCCCTTCAGCCGTGCACGAATACACCAGTAAGTGCTGGCACTGGAAAAACAGTGCCAGAGACCACAAGGATTTTCTGTTTTCTCACTTCTAGGCAAGTGCCATAGAGGTGGCTGCTAACAGATGGTCAGTGGCAATAGCAAGTATCATATTTGATGTTACTCTCTCGAAGTGAAAATCTGCTCTGTGTTACTTGCTGTTTGATGGCCACTCAGTAACATAATCTGAAAATTGACTGAAAAAGTGAATGTTGCCATTTTAGTTTAGAAGTTTTTTGGTTTTGTTTCCCTTACATTACAAAATGCAAGTTACTTGCTCAAGTTTTCTGTGCTTATTACTTATTTTACTTAGGCAAAACCTGATGCAGCTGTTGAAATTCAGAGCACCAAATTTTTGGAAGCAAGCTAAAACCAGTGATGATTTTTCTCTCTTATCAGATCTGCATTTAAAAAGGTCTTTTGCCTCTGAAAATACAAATATATATATACAATGAAGCTATATGTGTTCAAATCAGCATGTTGATGATGCTGTAGTTAAACTGTGAAATAAATTTTTTCAGTACCTACAAAGTTAGGTTTTAAAATTCTGTTTCTTAATTTTAAAGTTATTTTTTGATAACTGTTGTAGGAGAGAAAAGTTAATTTAAAGTAGAAATATGAATAAGGATAAACAGGATTTTTCCACTCAGTATAGAAGCTAAATTGTAGCGAACTGACTTTACCTCAGAAAAAGAGTAATTGCATTACAGGCTCGTTTTTTATTATTCTTTTTTCAGTAACTTAGCATACTGCACTGGATCAATCCCCTGCTTTGGGTGTTTTCTTCTCAATCAGCTCAGCTATGTAATGAATTGTAATAGCATCACTTATGGCACAGCTGAGCAGGAAGAAGCTCCTGCATATCAGATTTCTGGTGTCCAGAATGGAGCCATCTGGCCAAGGACGCTTTACTTGGCTCCATCTTGGGATCCTCTAAGGGAAAATGGTTGTGGAGCTTCTAACCAAGTCTCCAGTGCATGGATTTTTATTTTTTTTGTTTTTAAATAGTAATTTTGGTGGTTCCACTACACAGACAGCTATCAACTCATAAGTAATTTGAATTTAAGGTCACCGCTGTTACTGAAGATCTTTATTTGATTAATTATATCCAGAACAGAAATTAACTAGATAGTAGGATATTTTTGGGTTTAGTTTTAGTTTTGTTTTCCCAAAATAATCTGTGATAAGGGTAACTTTATTCAACCTGCTGTAAGGGTGTAAAATCTTATGTCTAAGGAATGTAAACATCGAATAAATCATTGTAAAAAGAAAACACTTGAACAGCAATCTTTCAACATGTGTGCATTGTTTTGAATATTAAGACATTCATTATTTTAATAGTTTTACGATAAACAACAAAGACAGCTTCTTCAGCAATTCCACAAGAAGTAGAATTGTGCATCATGTGCTACAGAGAACGAAGTATGAAGATGGAAAATCCAAAATGGGTGAGAATGCTGGATTTTTTACCTAACCCAAAGCTATAAATTTTTTCATCTTTAATTGCCTGAAAAATTATCAGTTGAATAAACTCAGTTAATTTTTTCCTGTTCTTGAAATCTTTCCATTCACACAGTAACAGAGTTGAAGCAATGTCCCATCATTTTCTACCTAAATATCTCAGTGAAAATTTGCAGTATTTCTAACTTAATTGCTCATTCATTAAAATAAAATGGAGAGATTATCATAACTTTACATTATTGATAGCCACAGTAAGGGTTACATATACCTCAGAAAGCTGACAGTGTTTTCAAGGACTGCTCCAATCTATCCTAATGTTTCAGCTATTATCCATCAGTTTCAGTCCAGCAGAATCAATGTGTGATTCTGCTTGATTTATTTGAGGTCTCAGAGACAGCTGATCTGAAGACTAAATTTGGTTTATTTCAACACTCATAATACATTGTTAGTTTTTAGGAGGTCTAAATACCCATTTTCATTTTCAGTGACCAAGGGATGTATGCATGATTTTCTGGTTTTTCTGCAGGAATTAAATAAAGGAGTAAATATGCAGAGGCTTGGATGATACCAATTACAGAAAGTTGTTGCTTGATTTTCTGAACAAAAGCAGTATTAAAAAAAAAAGGGAGAATAAGTGTTCATATCCAACACCTTTGCAGCTGATGATGACAAATTTCATTATGAGATTAAAAAAATTTGTATATTTGAAGAGACAAATCTGTATTGCACCATACATTCCTGTTTCTTGGGAAAACTTTTGGCTACAAACCTGTTCTTAAAGGCTGTTGAATATTTTTATTGTACCTCTCAGTGGTTATTTACTTTTTCATTTTTTATAATGTGCTGTGCAAGTACAACAAATCTGGTTTTAGGAACTGATCCAAAATGCAATAGTCAGTCTGGCACAGAGATGATGATGAGAGCAGTCTGGCTCTGATATGAAATTCTCAGCTGGCTTATATTTAAAAATACCAGGTTAGCTTTTAACTCTGCAGGGGTTTCACTGCCTCAAGGATTGTCTATACATACCACTCTCTGTGTATATCAGGTCATCTGGTCACCCATAAAATCTGTATTATATGCTCTGAGGAGTACAATGTGAATGTAACTATCTTCTCATTCTCAATCTGGTACAAACACTCCAGAGAACACTAAGAGAGAGGTTTCAGACTTTTGTGCTTTGGCAAGTTTTTGGTGTTTAGCTTGACAGAACCAGAAATCTTTAAGGATCAGTAATACCTGATGAAGTAGTTTTTGGGAATTATTGTCATCTTTAGCAGCATTCTTGCCATTTAACACTAAGTTACATTCTCCAAATGTAACTTGAAAATTCACACTACTTGAAAAATGTGTATAAAAAAATTGATATTCAGAACTAACACTGTTTTGCATTTTTTTAGGTATTAATAGGTTACTAAATAATGGAACATATGAAGCAGCATTCCCACCACATGAGGTAACCTGGTTAATTTGATTTTCAGCTTCATATTTAGATTAAAGCTTGCACTAGTGGCTTGGGATCTTACTTTAATTTTTGCCTGCAAACTTTATTTGGATAATTTGGATATTATAACATCCTGGAACATTTTCTGGTTGGACTAGGATATTATAATTCTTCTCTGATTTTTATGAACTGGACATTGCCTGTTGAGTTCTTAAGGAGAGAATTAGTTGTTCCAATTTGTTCCAGTTAGTTGTATTAAATTACATTTGCTTGCCACCTACAAAAGGTTTTGTTTTTCTAATAGCTTGGCCACTTGATCACAGTTAGGGAGACTGCTTAATTATTTCCTGTTTAGTATTTTCAGAATAGTTCTGGATAATTTCTACTTGGCAATACTTTTTTCAGTAGTTTAAAGTCTACTAAAGACTGCAGCCCCAAAAAATAAACTAAAAACCTGGGTATGACTTAAGAGGGTTTTCAGAAAATCTTTTGAAATGTTGAAAAGAAGAAGCAAGCCACACAAGTCTTTGAAATGCTCTCAGGAACATGGTAATTGCAGCTCTGAACTCTGGGTGTTTCAGCTGAATATTGTGACTTGATTTTGTGTTTCAAAGGCTTTACAAATGGCTGAGAGTAATTTTTAAATTATTAAATGCTTTCATTTTTAATTATTAAATACCAGGAATACAGAGAAGGAATATTTTATATAAATAATGTAACATCATTGTTAATGCTTCAGCTGTGCATTATTGACTTCAGGGAAAAGCTGGCTTTGCTACCAGAAAAGCCTGTGAAGCTTCCTCTGGCATCAAAGCTGTGCTGTCATATCTATTTTATATGTTCCTTTGTTGTGGCATAAGCTACTGTTCCACATCTCAGTTAAAATTAGTAAAATCATATTTTTAAGCCACTCTTAATTGCTGCTTGACTGATGCTAAGGACTAGTGGTAGAACACTCAATTTTTAATTTTTTTTTTTTCTTTCCCACATGAACAAACAAGGATGAAAGTTCAATCCCAGTGGGAATGCTGAGACTTGAACTCATTTTATGGATAATAATGCAGAAAGAAGCAAGAAAAAAATTAAAACATGTAATACTGGGTAATGCTTTGCAGTCATTTATCCAGCCTGCTGTGAGAATAAGCTGATATTCTCTTCATAGGTATTCCTAGATGCTGCAAAGGTCACACTCAGTGTTAACATCTTTGGTATGCTGCTCTGATGACTGTAAGGAGAAAGGAGTAGACTTGGACTCTTTGCTATGTTTAGCTTTGGTTTTAACTTATTCTTAGGTCAGAGAATCAGCAGATTGCAACAAGTAAATGGTGTTCTTTGAATTGTGGGGAATGCTCAATATTTCAAATACATGATAAAAATCTAAATAGTACAGGCTGGAAAACTCTCCTCACAAGAAATGACTTGGCTCACCTGCAGTCAATTGATGAAATATTTTCTTTACTATAGCTGAGTGATGGAAGTTTTTTGGGGAAAAAGTTCAACTAAGGAATATGTCCTGCTTCAGAACTGGAGCAAAATTACAAATGCAAGGGATTCTGCTCAAGATTGTTCTAGCAAATCTGTGTGTTACCTTTTGACTGCCAAGCATGAGGGTATCCTTTTAGGCTGTTAGGTGATCTGTAAATGTCAGACATGGCCTGGAAGGATTCCTTTTGGATCAGACTGACTCTGTTTTGCTTTTAATGTCTCAAGAGTCCTATGTAGCTTCAAAACAATGCCAATTCTGTTTCCTTCCTCTTCGAAAGTATGTATCATAGAAAAAATATATTTTTCTATACCTTCAACAGTAGTGAAAGAAAGTAATAGAAAATATCTAGAAGGGAGCTGACATATTAGAAATTTCTAAAATTTTATAGAAGAAATAAAAATATGTGTTTTGGTTTGAAAAGACAGATGTCTGCAAAGGAAGGCAGGAGCCTCTCTTGAAATGGAAAATGTAAACCCTCTCCTTTGAAATTATTATAATTTTGAAATTAAAGGGCTCTCAGGCAAAGATATGTGAGTAGGAATAACAGTTCTTTACTAGTATGTATAAATAAAAAAAAAAAAAAAAAAAGCCCCTGCAGCTTAACAAGAAAATTAAAATAAAATGCAGTAGTACAAAAAATACTGACAGAGTCAGGATACAACCTGACACCCTGTTGGTCAGGGTGTTGGTAGCAGTGTGATTAAATGGTGGCTGCAGTCCTGGAGTGACAGATGTGGTTCTGTTGAAGCAATGATCCTGTAGAAGTTTTCCTCTGAAGGTCCAGCAATGATGTAGAACAGTCTGATCTGGGAATCCAGTGGGAAAAGGCTGACTGTGGTGTTCCAGATTTCAGATTATATCCAGGCAGGAATGTTTGGCTCCTCCCCTGGGTGGAGCATCTCCCAAAGGGATGATGTAATTTTATCAGTCCTGCAGTGAGACTCAATGGCCCATTAACAGAAGATATCCCCCAGTTATGAGGGATGGGTCATGGAAGGGAGAAAGAACACTGGTTTTAACACCTATAAAATACATACTTTTATATTTTTATATTTTATTTATTTTATATTTATATGGATTTATATTTTTTTTATATTTTTAGTTATATTTTGCATTGCAACCTCACAATACACCACAAGCATTTCTTGAAAACAGTTAAATAGGTGAAAGCATACAAGTAGGCCTCTATTAGTGAAATAGAAACAATGTTGAGGTCATATAAAGAGTTGAGTACTTCTTTAAAGTCTTGCACTAGTAATATGTTTCAGTCATTAATTATTAGAGAAACTGGCGGTTTCAGAAGTGAATGTAACCCTGTCTCTTATGTCAGGCTTACATTGGCTCCTGATGACATGTTCCAGGTGTGCCCAGAATAAGAGACCTATTTATCAAGGAACATTTCTATTAAAATTTATAATCAAAAATACCTAAGAAACTTATACATTTTCCATAGTGCCTAGTAATGTACTTACATTCCTTTGTGGGTTTTTTTTTCAGGGAAGCCACAAAAGCAGACATCCCATCAAAACACATGGAGCACAGAATCACAGACACCTCTTGTATGAGCGCTGGGCACGATGGGGAATGTGGTACAAATACCAACCTCTTGATTTAATCAGGTATTAGTACTTAGAAGATTTTCTCTGATACAGAAAGCCTGGCAACAGTGTGCTAACTATATCCATAAATTCCCTATGCTTTCCTATAACATTTAAATATTCCCTATTATTGGATAAGGCTGGAGTTTCCTAAGTTGCTTCTTTTTGGTGGTCTTTTATAAGTTCATTTCAAATGACTCTGCATAAAGTACATGTAGTTCCAACTGCTCAGGAATTTGCAGTGTGTAAGTTAAAATACAAACCCAAAATGTGGTCAGCTGATCAGAGACACGTGTGCCTTGTGGAAGCACCTTTGAGAGCAGACCCTTATCCACATGGGCAGTCAGAGTTGCCAGATGCACAGGACTTAAAATGCAACCCAATTTTAACCTTTCCATGTGGGTTTAAATAAACTCTTATTTATATGTCTTAGATTTAGTGTTACTGGTTACCAAATGTAAAATAGAGAAATGTATATAATTTAAATTAAACAACGGTGATATTTGGGGTTCACAGTTTCCTCCTCTGACACTGAATACCAATAATTCATTTTCCTTGCTGTAAGTTTTAACTGATTATTGGTGGAGCTAAGCATGTGCCATGGGACAATTTTATGCTGTATCATCCTTGATTGACTTTCTGATCACTGCTATTTCATCTGTTCTAGAAATTGATACCCAAGTTTTGAAGTATTCGAGTTCAGTCTTCTGCTTGTGTTTTCAGAGCATTGTTTTCACTAACAGTAGTTCAAAATATGTCATATTATTTATATATAATTATCTACCATAAATGTTTTTTTAAATTACTTAGGTCATACTAACTTTATCCCTTTCCAGATTTTTTGTTTCTGTGGACATCCCACCATCCATCTATCTATCTATCTCTCTATCTATCTATCTCTCTATCTCTCTATCTCTCTATCTCTCTATCTCTCTATCTCTCTCTCTCTCTATCTCTCTCTCTCTCTCTCTCTGTCTCTCTGTCTCTCTGTCTCTCTGTCTCTCTATCTCTATCTCTCTATCTCTCTATCTCTCTATCTCTATCTCTCTATCTCTCTATCTCTTTATCTCTATCTCTCTATCCTAAGTTTAATAATGTTGCTACTAGTCCATCTATTTAGTCATTGCAAGGACTTGAAGATTACAGAGTCACTACAGTAAATTGTTCTCATAAATCTGCAATTAGTGTCACTAAAATGTTATGCTAACCTGAAAAAAATCTGTTTGGTAAAGTGACAATTTTGCCATAAATTTGTTGTGGTAGTTCCTTGTTAGAATTATTCTACCACTGTGACAACAGAGATAGATAGATAGATAGATAGATAGATAGATAGATAGATAGATAGATAGATAGATAGGTGGATGTCACCATAAAATCTAGTTTTAAACAATATATGTGTTTTTATTTCATGCAGGCGATACTTTGGTGAAAAAATTGGATTGTATTTTGCCTGGCTGGGATGGTATACTGGAATGCTTATTCCTGCTGCCCTGGTTGGGCTCTTTGTTTTCCTCTATGGATTATTTACAATGGATTCCAGCCAAGTAAGGTAAAATTCTATTTAAAAATATGTAATAACCTGTTGAAAATTAAGAACAGTTTGGCACAATTTATATTACTATATTTTTAAATGTTTTGCAAATATGGTAATAATGTAAAAATAACCAAAATAGAATATTGGGTCAAAATAGAAAATCGAGTCAATTATTTACACTTTGTTTATTTGTTTTGCATCAAGACAGATGTATTCCACTGGCATTGACCATTCTTATCACTGCATCTGCAGTGATTTCCACCAAGGGAAAACAAACCAGTCTGTAAGGACCAATTCTCATGTTGCAGTTACTGAAATAGTTGTTAATCTAATTAAGGCTAATGAGTGAAAAAACAGACATATTCCCTCATTACCTCCATCTGGCTATAACTTCCAAAGTTTAGTGCAGTTGCTAAACTTAAACTTTTGCCTATGTCTTTTTTTCCTTCTTCATTAGTAGTGGAAACTTGGAGTCTAACAAAATTCTTATCTTTGTGAATGTAACTTGCAGCCAGGAGACTCAGCTTCAGCGAGATTATAACCATGTGAAATGAACCAAGTTTTCAAATTTCCCACTTTTCTGATTTTCCTCTGAGAAGGGTTTATGTCAATTTAGATGTTGTGATGAGGGTGCTGAAGTGCTGACTGTACTTCTAGGAACTCACTGAGGATCCACCACACTGCAAAGTATTCCATTAAATGTTATCAGACAGTATCAGTTTCAGTGCTCTTACAACTGCAGCTGTTGCTCCAAGCAGTTTGGGTGCTTAGGCTGTATGAATACTTAGTCAGTTTTCATAGAAAATGTTGTTTCTCTGGCTTTAAGTAAGACTGTATTTAAGTTTAAATATACTTAATACTTCTACTTAAATTTCTTAAATATACTTAAAACGAAGTTTTATCTAAGGAGTTTTCTTTAACTTCTGTTTCACAGTGAGTTATTATATTCTGCAGTGCTGTAATGAGCACTTCTTTTAAAGCTTGCTTTGTACAGGAAACTCCTGAGAAACTGTATGAATTCAAATCACATTAAATACAGCTAAATGCAATAAACTTTACAGCCAGGAAATGATGCTATCTTTAAGATATTCTCTGTATTAGAATTGTTTTTCACCATTAATGTCTTCAAAATGCAGTGGATCTAAAGTCAAGGATCAGTCTGTTCTGAGAGCACAGGGACCACAGCTATTGAAATGTCAATCTTGTATTTATCACATGTGTAACAGCACAGTTCCAACAAAGGGGAAACAAGGGGCCATAATCTACTATTATCAAGGTTTCCCTTAGTATTTCCTCCTGGTGGAAGAGAAAGGTGTGTCATTGGCATCTCTCAAAGACAAGAAACTCCATACTAGCTCCCAGGACACTTGGATTATATTAATAGAATTTGGACATGCTGAAACAAAAATGAAGAATGAATGAATTGTATTTGTTTCATACACTTTAAAATAGATTTTGATCCAAGGGCCCTCCTTGACCTAACTGGAGGAAATATGAAGTTATAGTCAAGCAGAAGGGTTTAAATAGTCCTGTAGGAATCCCTTCATTTGGGTTCTTTGAACAAATTGGTGCAATATCTATTGCCTATCTTTATTCCCAAGTTCTATTAGTCTCTATAAAAGTAAATCTGATGGCTTGAAAGAGTTTGGTTTTGAATGTGTTTATAGATATCATTAATTATCACTGCTGTAAACTGTTCCTTTATTGCCAGTCAAACAGAAATGCCAGGCATGAGCACAGCATAGCTTGAGCTGTCTTTGCACCATGTGCTTTAGACAGATTTCAGATATAATGGTGAAAACAGTACAAAGTAGCTTATTTTCCTCTTCTACTGAAGACTGGAGCTGCAATAACAATTAACACAGCACCTGTCACAAACATTTGTGTAACAAATGTTATTGCTTTTGCAAAGTAGTGTGAAAGCATGTGACCTATCACTGTCAATATGATTTTGTGAAACTTCATGTGTTACTAAAAACAAAGCAGCATTTTAACTCAGGATATATAGTAGAGAAAATGTAGTATTTATCATCTTGAATTTAAATTCAAAGTACAGTTCATTTTGGCCTTATGACTGATAGCAGTTTCCATTATTACCATAACATGATTAAAATGTGATTTTTTGCACTCAATAATTTGAATAAAAATGTAAGTAAGAAAATTCTCTGATGCAACACACGTTAAAATTTCTGTTGTTCTGCAACTCTGCAATGTCTGGGTGTGCTCATTCTGGATTAAGAGTTACTCAGGATGATTTATTTGTCAGGTTCACATTTTGTTTAGAGTTTCAGTGAACTGGTGATTCTGATGTTACGTAAAGTATGACCAATGATTAATATTTACATTTAATATTTTATTTATGTTGTTGCTATGCCAGAAATTGTTTAACATATACAGTCATTTAGAAATAAGCATGATCTTCCAAACAGAATTAGAAATGTAAATACAGCTTTTATGAGAAGGAGAGATGAAAGCACCATGTTTATTAAAACAAATTAGTTGGCATTTCCTGGCACTTTTTTTATACTGCGACTTCCCTAGTGTGTCAGGATCATTTCAGGCACGTTATCATTGCTAAAAGATAGGGAAAGGTGGTTGCTGAGGTTCTTCAGGAAGTCACTGCAGTTTAAAATGTGCTTTAAAATTCAGTTTTTCACTTCTGTTAGTTCTGTTTTGCCTTTGTTGAGACACTTAGCTCTGTTCTATGCATTGAATACAAATGGTCCCAGTGAAAACAGTGTCTTCATCTTCTTAAATCCTAGGAGTCTTAAACACCAGAATGTGGCTTGCAGATATTAACCCCCAAAATGGGACATTAAAGTGGAGTTTTTTCATTAGTCCTATACATAACTTATTCTGTAGAAAATAAAAATGCAAAGACTTTAAATACTATTGCCAGAAATCCCCATTAGTGGGTTTTTGCATGTGACTGATCTAAGTGTGTGTACTACTATCCTGTGGAGCAAACATGCAGCTGATACAAATGGTGTCATTTGATTGAAATCAGTGTAAATATACCAGTGTTGTCTATCCTCATGAATGTTTGGTATCTTCTACATAATTTAGAAAAATAGGCTGTAAATGCATTTGAAGAGTAGTGAGCAATTTTTTAGTTTTCTGTTTGTGATATTTGGGAGAGAATTTGCTAGTGTGGAAAGTGTAACATGATGCCCAAAAGTATTGTGTACTACTCTATATATTCATAGTATTCAGGTTCTTGATTTGGGATTAGGCTTTCCAAGCCAAATACTCACTTTCAATTTATTTTAATCGTCCGGTTTTGTGATGCATGTGCTGTCAACAAACAGAGAACATAAATGGTGTAACCTCAGAAAATCTTGGGAATGCTAGAAGTGTTTTTATAACCTTTATTTTCCTATTTCCTACTAAAGCAAAGAGATCTGTGAAGCAAATGAAACCATTATGTGCCCTATGTGTGAACGCAATTGCACACTACAAAAACTCAATGAAAGCTGCATATATGCCAAGGTAATTATTGCATTATTATCAAGATAATTTTGGTTGTATAATGGCTGCCCTTTCTTCAACCAGTTTTCCTGAAAAACAGGTTGTTTCTCTACAGATGTTGTTTTCAGCCTTTGTAATTCATCTTTCTAATAAGGGAATGCTCTGAAATTATCTGGGGTTTTTCTAAAATTACTTTCTGTGAGCATTTCCTTATTAATAAATTCTTACTATTTTCATCAACTTATTAAGTCTCCTGTGAGGACTTAGTGATAAAACTTTTTGTAAAGTTTTTCCTACTTTCCTCTATAACTATCTTATTAATCTGTTTCCTTAATTTAAATTTGAATTTTTGCTCCTGCTTTGTTCTGTCAAACTAATGCAAAGATTTTATACAATGAAATATTTTGCTACAAGAAGCTATTCTTGTGAAGAAGAAGGTACTTAAATAATCGCAAGGACCTCTGTGTACATGCAGAATTTGCAGGTGAGCAATGTATTTTGATGTGTTGTGTGTTCACACTGCTGGAAAAGCAGCCTTGGCTTTTATCTTTGTGTTCCTTATCCCATAGAATAAATCTGTCTCAGAAGCCTGTATTTATAAAACATGATTGTCTCTCTGCCATGGCATTGCAGAAAAAACTGCAGAAATGTCAAAGAGAAAATCGATTTTGTATTAGATGTCAAAATTTCTTATAGATAGGACCAATGCTGAGTAAAACTGAACATTTCAAACTTATCTGTGAAAATATTTTTTAAAATTATTTATGTTTACTACTGACAAATTTAATTTTCTATTTTATAATGCAAAAGTTAAGAGGTTATTTTGTAACAACAGCAATAAATACCACTGGAAATGTTGCACTTTAAAAAAAAAGTGGTTCTTGTTTTTAAATACTACTATAACTATAAAACAGAAAATAGTTCCATGAGAGGATTTGTAAGTTTTTTAAATTTTTTTTTTTTTAATGTGTACTTAAGGTAAAAGCTTTCTCAATTGAAATAGCTTTATGCAAGCTGTACAACCCATCCCAGAAATGCCTCTTTTTAGAAGGTGATAAGTGCTTCTTCAGAAATCCGTGGCAGTTTTAGCAAAATTAATTTATTTGAAATTGTGGAATCCCTTTATCTGTAGATCCTGGTTTTTTAACATCTTCAATTAATAAGAAGCAGGTTTTGTGTCTTATTTATATTTACACTGACATGATGTGCTGATATCATGCAAATTTCACATTTAATGTCTGTTATGGTTTGACACTGGCCAAATGCCAGGTACCCACAAAAGTTGTTTGCTTACCCTCTCCTACTACAGTTGGGCAAAGGAGAGGGAAAAAATATCAATGAAGGGCTCATGAGTTAAGGACTGTGAGAAAAATACTCTAAGGGCAAAATAGATTCAAATGTAATGGTATAAAACAAATTCATTATTAACAGAGTCACAGGAGGATAATGAGAGTTAAAATAAGCCTTTAAAGCACCTTTTTTTCCCCCTCCAGTCCATCCCTCTTTTCCACCAACGGTGCTGGGAGACATCACATGGGGGGTTTTGGTCAGTTCCTCACTGAGATCATCTTCTGTTCACTCAGAGAGAGGAGTCTTCTCTCTGCTGTGCCATGGCATCCCTCCCACGGGGAAACAATCTTCCCAAAACTGCTGTGGTGTGGGTCACTCGTCCATGGGGTGCAGTCTTGTAAGGCCAGGCTGCTCTAGTTTGGAAGGAAGGGCTCTCTCTGTCTCTATCTCTGGAAGCAGGGACTCTCTCTCTATATTTGGTGTCCCACTGGATCACAGCTTTCCCTGGCACCCACCTGCTCCAGCGTGAGCACTTTTCCCACAGACTGTGAGTGGATCTCTGTGTCTCCTGTGGACTTCATGCATTACAGCAGGACAGTTTGTTTCACCACAGACTCCAGAGGAATCTTAGCTCCAACACTTGAAGCACCTCCTCCCTCTCCTTTTCTTCTACTGACCTTGGTGTCACCATGTGGTTTTTCCCCTCACATATCCTTACTTCCTCCTCTTCTCTGACTAGAAGAAAAATTGCTGCTTGTAAGTGCTGTTGTCAACAAATTCCAGTAGAGAAGGCAAGGAGTAACCACTCACATTCCATCATCACAGGCACTCTTTTTTTGTGTCTACAATTATGGAAATTCATGTAAGCTCCCAGCATTTCCTGCCAGTGCTTTTGTTCTAAAAACTGATCAACATCACATTAGAACACAGAAAACAAACAAAAAATGTCTCCTTTCAGGATTTTTCTGTTCTGGATCTCCACCAGCTGGGGGAGAGAGAGAATTCTCTTTGGGAAGGAATAGGATTACCATATGGCCACGCAAATGGCAAAAAAAAAAACCCCAAACAAATAAACAAAAAACAGCCAAAAAAAAAAAAAAAACCAACAACAAAAAAACCCAACCCAACAAAAACAGCTTTATGAAGTTTTTTTCTAAAGGTCATAATGTAATACCTTCACTCTACCTCTTGCTATGAACTGCCTGGTTTCTGGCAGGGATTGTGGTTCTGCTGGTTACCACCATGTTGCTCAAGTTGAGCAACAAATACCTAAATATGTGTCATCATTCCACTGTGTTTGCACCCAAATTAGTAAATTAAAACAATTTGTAATGCTAGAAAACTGCAGTCTGATTTCAAATCAATGGTATTTTCTGAAGCACTGTTAGTGCTATAAGTAAGTGGAACTAATATATTTAAAAATAAGGGATAGGATCTGCTCTCTGGAAAAGAAAATGGCATTTCCTGGTTCTTTCTTGTTCATTACATGGAGCTTATAAGCATTGTCCTCTGGTTTTGTCATTGTGGGAACATTATTTCTCTGGCTACCTTGTACATAACCAAAGAGTTAATAAGCAAGGGAAGCTATTTGTGAATAATTTTAGGAATCAGCACGCTTATTCTGGAATAAGTGTTTTAATCCTTACTCATTCAAGTAGCTCATTGTAGAGTACATAAACATTGATTTAATTAGGAACAGTGAGTTTCTCTAATTTATATTAATTTCCCCAAATTAGTTTATGTCCTGGGACCTGCCTCATTTATGTAAGGGGTGTGTGCTCATGTTTCGAGTTATTAAACCTGCTGTCAGGGGTTCTTTGTTAAATATCTACCAAGTTTCCCTACAAAGTTCCCTTCTTTGGACAGAACTAATTAATGCTGGAAAAAAAATCATACACTCCAAATGCTTTATCTGCCAAGGTTTTGCAAAGCTAGAGACAAAATACAGAAGATGCCTTTTTCCTTGTTCCTGCCCATTTCTTTCATCCCCTCCCACTTCCATTTAAAAATGCCACACTGAAGTGATGTTTATAATTTCAGGGAAAGGTGGGTAATACCTGCCTAGAAGTTGAATGGCTGAATGATCAGGCTGTCATTTCCATCCACATTAAGTGGACTCTTTGATCCGTGGTGATCTGCACGGTCTTGGGGCAGGTCCTGCACCCAGCACACCTTGGCCCTGACTTGGGGCAGGATGTTGATTCAGGGTGGATATGAAGGGCCTGAAATCTTATCTGATGGTGACATCTGCTCTGCTTAGAGGCCTTCTTGATCTTCTTGATCAGCAGAGTCTCACACCATGCATTTAGCCTTTAAGAGTCAAGTCTTAATTTTGTTTGTGGTGCTATAAAACTTTCATCTAAACACTATAACAAGACAGTGCCAAATCAGGAAGCAAGTATTTGTTTTCTACTCTTAGCAACATTAATTCCACCAGGTTAGGTTTGGTTGGTTGGTTCATTTTGTGTTTTCTTGGAAAGATGCACTCTTTCCTTAGCAGAATATCCAAGATCACATCTTCACACAGGTTTGCATTAAAACCCAATAATATTAATCTGATTTATTGAGCTGATTTTGTTCTCCTCTCATATTTTCAGTCTCATACCCATTATGTTTGCAATTTCCTTTATGGAAGCAAAAGAAAAAAAAAAAAGCAAAATACATGTTTGATTGACAGTTGATCCCACTGTGTAATCCTGGCAGGGAACATATTGGATTTATTCATCTCCAATACCAAATAGTCAATTCCATTCAAGAACCTTAAAAAGATAAGAAAATAAAACCATAACTGACATACAGATGAAATATATGTTTTTAATGAAATTCTCACAATATTATAATAATTTTACTCCATGAGAGATAAAGTAGAGGAAAGAAACACAGTCTCAAACTTTTTCTGCATTCATACATTAGTTTTCTTAATTTCTGAGGCAGAAGTAGTAATGCTGGCCTTTTCTAGAAGAATGAAAATCTGTCTGCAGGATGAATTCTCCCTTGTAGGGGCAGATTAGGTAACCTGCCTGAGGGAGGCTGTCAGCCCCAGAAGCCTGGCACACCTGTACAGAACATTCCTGCTGGCTAATATAACTTCAGGTGTAAGAGAAGGTCACAGCACAGCAAAACATATTCTGGTTACCTGCACCCTTCCATTGCCACAAGGACAATAAGCTTATTTTCATGATAAAACTTAAAAATTGGTTCTTAAGTCAGCAAGAGAGTCAACATCAATGAAAGGAAAGTCTTTTCATTGATATTCCTTCTCAAGACATTCTCTTATTTCAGGTGGTGGGAAATCACCATGAATTTTCTGTATGGTTTAGAACAATACATATCAGAGACACTTTCTCATTCCTTTTCTCTCTTCAGGTCTTCTTCTATATGCCTGTGATGTTGTTGATTTGCTGTAGTATTTTATAGTGATTTGTGCTTTTAAATGCTTTTCAAATAGGAATTTGAAGCCTCTGCACTACTTAATAATTGCCAGCAACATCTTAAACCACCTTTTTTTAGAAGAAATGTAGGGACATTATCCCTGGATAAATTACATTGTTATAAATTGGTAATCTTAAATCTACTGAAAGGACATTGTTCTTATCAGCTTCCTAAATGGTGTTTAATATTATGGGCAGAATATTAGAAATTTCAGATTTTTGTAATATAAGTTGTGGTGTTTTCATAAGTGAGACCTCAAATTCACCCACTCAGATGTTTAAAAGGCATGCAAAACCTAATTTTTTACTGAAATCAATACTTGTTTTCATTAAGTATGAACAAATAAATAGAACTAAGACTAAATAAATAAGCACTTTTAATTTCAATACTTTTTTTTCAATCAGTAAGCCTTAGACTTTGCAGTTGAATTGCTGTTCTGACCAAAAATCTTATAACAAAGAGTAAGATAAAGGGTAAATCTAATTAAGAAAAGAGCATTCATGGAGGAAATTAACTTCACAGTTTAGAATCATGGACACTTCTGCAGAATGATATTTAGAAACAATTTAATGTTTGTTGGAGTTCAGGTGCAAAAGCCTTTTAAGAAGGAGAATGTCAACAATTTGAGAGGCTGAGGTGTCTGGATTAAAAGGAATACATGCTATTTTTACCTGCAGAGAAATTTGCAAAATATCTAGGTAGAAGAACAAAATGGAATCAAGAGACAGTAAGTATGTACAGGGAGAAAAGTAAAGAGTTTGTTTTGTTTTTAGCTCATAAAAACCTTGAAATAGAAATGGTTGAGATTAAGTTTGACCTACCATATGACAAGAATTCTGGATGAAATTTTAGCCTGCCTGGACATGAACAAAACATCTCAGTGCCTGTGAAACAAAATGACTGGTGATGCTTGAAGTGATAGTCTGGAACAGCAGATTTCAGATTATACCAGAAGTCAGAGTGTGACTGAAAACCTTGGTAGAAGAAACATGCTAATAGTGCTACTTTTGAGAATGCTTGGCTTTTGGTTTCTGCCACCAGTTATGTACTCTGTGATTATTTGGAGCAAAAGATGAGCTGGCAGTATTTTTTTTTCCTGATGTATTTATTTTTTTATTCAGGTTACACATTTGTTTGATAATGGAGGGACTGTCTTCTTTGCAATTTTCATGGCAATTTGGGGTAAGTACATTTTTACATGTGTTTTTTTGTTTGTTTGCTTGTTTTTTTGTTTTGTTTTTGTTTTTTAGTTCAGCTGATCCTTTTATATAATTACTTGATAAAGGGAGATTATAGCTCTTGATAAAAGTTAAAGAAGGATTATGATTTTGCCACACAAACTAATTCTTTTCATTTTCATTAACTTGAATTTCTATGCCAGTAATGGGTAATACCTTTTATGGCTAATGTAATTATTTTCTTTAGGGTCCTAAATGTCTTTAAGCCTGAATTTTATATTATTCAGGCTAAAATCTTTTTAGAGGAAAACATGTAGGTTAAGTTACTGCTCTTGAGCCAATATAAAAATCACATCTTGTAGAGGACTTCTATAGAATGAGAATGGTTTTATAGGAGCTAATTAGAGGAAAGTATAGGAAAGGTTTGATGTTAAGTGCTTACTGCAATTAAGGTATTTACATTCAAATTCTTAGTCTGAATCTCTCATTATGTTCACACTGACATCAAACACATCATGTTGAGGGGCTCAAAGTCAAGCAGGGGGATATCCACAGAGGACTCTGTTGAGTTACCAAGAACAGCCTTGCCTCTTGTAGAAGGTCAGTGTAATAGTGCCATAAAAGACAGATTTAATGGTTCCAGCGTGAAATTCTTGCTATAATTAGCTTTCACTGCAGCTAATAGGATTTTGCTGCTGGGAAATAGGGAAGAAGAGTAGAACCAGAGACAATTGACTCTACCAATGTACATGATTGTCTTTGTAGTTTAATTACAGTAGTTCACATACACAGCACTGTCTGCATTCAAGCCAGAGTTTTACAGTTTTGAATGAAATGGTACACAACAGCTATATTTCAATTTCTATTTCTATCTATCTATCTACATCTATCTATATCTATATCTATATCTATATCTATATCTATATCTATATCTATATCTCTATATCTCTATCTCTATATCTATATCTATATCTATATATATATATCTCTATCTTTATCTATATCTATATATCTATATCTATATCTATATATCTATATATCTGTTTATGTATTTATCATTCTAACTTAAAGTGAAGTAAGAACAAATGTCACAGATTTTGGAGGCTTGCATGGTAAAAGCAAGTAACAACATAAAAATAACATCAAATAGTTACATGGGCAACAGAAGCACATCCCCATACATACAAAAATTATGATTGGATTGTTAAAAATCAACATGATATAATTAAAGGGCACACTTTGATTACTGGCCTCAGTAATCAAATCATTTACTGCTAATCTTGCTATTACTACCTTCCAATTATTAATTATTACTTTCAAAAATTCCTAAAATACTGTGCATTTAATTATATGCTAACTGGTGCAGACAACACAGGTAGCTTCTTTGCATCTCTTCATCTCTGTCTTCAAGTTCTCCTTCAAGAGAGCTCTCTCCATTTTCAGCTGAGGCCAGGATTCAAGTGTAAGGAAGGATTTGCTTGTATGACACTGCTTTACCACAGGGAAGGTGGCATTATATAGGCTAAGGAAGGTGAAAGCTGAGCTTTACTTTTTTCTTCATTTCAAGCATCAGAGTGATATTCTCATGTAATATAGGTGAATCTGTCTCAGATTTTTGGTCTGCTGGATACAATGTTAGAAATCAGGTTCTGGTATTGATGGGACTTAGGCTGCTTTTATGACTGAACCTGAAAAGAATGGCAAAACTGCATGTATGGATTGAAATCTTTAATATTTTAAATAAATACCTGTTTTTCCCATGTTCAGTGTGACTGACATAATTTCTCTCTGGAGTGTATGTGCATGTAATTTACTCACATATTGAATAAAATCTCATTGCAACATTCACAGACAGTTAGTGAGATAACTCCATTCCATCAATGTGATCCACAGTCTCCCCACTAACAAAAGCATTTTAGCATAGCATGATAACAAGGAGATATCACATATGTGTAGTTTTCTCTGCACTTTATTTTGTTTATTCTGTGCCTTTACAATTGTTCCTTTCTATTTTAGACTTGTCTGGTAATTGCAAACAAATAAACTGTGCAATTATTTGCATTATAGTGCCATAATTTTACTCTTTAGCTGGACAGAACTGTACCATGCTTTTTAGGATACCTATATCCTAAAAGATATAGGAGATTTTTTTCCTCTCATATCAAGTATTTCTTCTATCTAATCTGTACTGACACATTTTAAGTAATTTCTGCAGATCTAGCCTGCAATTCAAACAACAAATCTGTTTGACAGAGGAATGGAAGCTTGTCATCATTTTTTCATTGATAATTCTTTTAAATTGGTGTCATCTAGTCAAAGGTTAGATGTAACTCATTTTACTCAGTAATTCCAATCTCCAGCAAACTTCAAGTAATCCAAATCAAATAATCCAAGTAAACCTAATAAATCTTGTAGTATTCATTGAAGAAGGTATTACAAATTAACCCAAATTTCACAAATTTACATTTGGGAAAATAATGACCTGTGTCATTTATCAGATAGAAATTATATTTGGATAGAATAGTTTCACTTGAAAGTAGTTAAATTGAGGATGGTTTTCTGCATTTATACTAAAATATCATTGTAATCCTAGTCAAATTTTCTCTGTTAAATTGTTGACCAAAGTTACACAAAGCAGAATCTTACCTGCTTGCTATTTCTGTACATTTAATTTCTAAGAAAGCAAGTATGATATTCTTCCAGGAAAACCAGAAGTTGATAATTTAATTACAAAGTAGATGATTGATGCTCTGCTACTGAACCCTGCCTGTTGTATCTTGGTGCATCTTGTGATTTTTCCTTGCTTTTCAAGACATTGTTTACACAGTGATGGCTGTAAGGTAACAACTGTCAGCTTGTTTTGGAAGAAATGAGAGGGTGTAGATAGCAGGCAAGAATATAAGTGGGGTGGTGTGATGTCAGCCATTGGAATGCCACTGGATGGGCACCCTGCATTGTCTTCCCCTGTCTTGTCTGTTGTGCTGGTTTTGTCATCTGATGCGCCTCTGAAACTCATGGTTTCAACATATGGTTCCAGGGAGTTGTCTTAGTGAAGAACTGAAGTAATAACACAATAATTTTTTATTAAAAAAATTAATTTTTTTAATTATTATTTTTTATTGAAAAATTTGAATCACTCTACTGAGTACCTCATGGTTTAATTCAGCATCCCTCACATGCAAGTCCAGTTAACTGTTTTCTGACATATGGGAGAGCAGAAGATGAGGGCCCTGATGCATGATTTTCTGATGATAACTCATGTCCCTCAAATTTCATAAAACTTTTCTTCAGAGTATTCATTTTCTTCTTGGAACTGAACTTGCTCTCCAACTCTCCTTCCTTTTCAGTCAACGTTACCTAAAAATCAGGTACATTGTAATTATTAGCTATGTACTAACTATGATGGGAAACATGAAAGTCTGATGATCCTTAATTCTTAGTACAAACTGTACTTTCAGTCCTGTGTTAAAATCTTGAAAGCTAATTAATGCAAGAAATTACTGTGCCTTCTAATCTTTTATTTTTCTGAAGACCTGATTCAGAAGAGCAGGATAGAAAAGTGCCATGACAGTTTTATGTTCCATTGTTTTCCCACGCATACTTAACTTGGTAATTAAATGCACAATGAATAATTCCTTTGGAAGTGTTTATAAGAAGTCATCTTTGGTCACAAAAGTTTCTGAACTTTAATAAATTGATGTGCTATATGTTTTAAATCTAATTTCTACACGTATGCTTTGAAGGTCCATTCAAGTAATAGGTAATAGCTGTTACCTAATAGATAGGTCATGCCTGTCACTAGGTTCTCCCACTCTGGGAAGTGTTAAATAATGAATTAAAGAGTAAATAATTTGAAAAATACATGTTTTATTGGGGGTGAGCTTTAGTTTTAGTCTGTACTAGGTCGCTTTTAAGTTCACATGCCTTATAAAGCTTCCAGTTCAATTTAAAAAAATGTTTTATTTCAGCATTATAATTTTATTAAACCAGTTTAGTTAGATCATTACCTTCATTGGCATCTTTTGGATTAGGTAATGTAGCAGAAGGGTTGCTGGAATTAGCTTTGTTGTTTGCTGAGTGGGGTTGAAATTTGGGGTAGGACTGTCCTGCTTCACCATGGGTGATGTCAGAATGATACTGATGGGAGCAACATGGTGGGTTTGATTGAAGAGTTATCACTGGGAAAACCCCAAGAGTTCTGAAGATGATTGTGGCATGCCTTGGTGTCACTGGAAGCAGATGTAGACACAGCACTTTTGGTCACTTCAGAAAATTCACCCATTGTTTTAAATGTTGCTGAAGGCTTTGGGCTTGTGTGGATGTTTGTGGCTGAGTTATTTATTCCATGTTTTTGTCACATCTGAAGAGAAGCTGGTGCCACCAGAGAACCTCAGGAACATGGGATTGGGATCATCCAGTTTTTAACTCCAACATATGACACCACAGTAAATTCTATAATAAGTTATTCTTCATAATCATTAATTAGTTAGATGTCCATGTATGTATGTGGGTACTTCACCAGCTGAAGGAAGGAGATTTATACCTGGAAAAAGTAACTTTATTTTGTCTTCAAGCCTCTCCTACTTTTTATGCGTTTTCCTATGGGTGGTTTTTTAGAGGGTTTGTCTTTTTTGTTTTGAGATTCTTTTTGGTTGGGGGGCAGAGAGAATAAGGGCTGGTTTTTTTAATTTGTTAGTTTGTGGTTTTTTATTTAGCTGTGTATTTTCCCCAGCTTAGCTTCTTTGTATGTAACACCATTAATGGCAGTGTGAAGAGCACATACTGTAATGGTAGGTAGGAGTCAGCTATGGGTAATGCTCTATCAATGGCTAAATAAATTAAGTACCACATCAAGGTATCTCATTGCACCTTTATTCCTATTTATTTTGTGCTTTGAAGGTGGCACCATTACTTCCAACACATGTGCTTATACAATGTCATTTAATCTATTTTTTAATTCATGTTCCATTTCGCCACATTGCTTATTTCCCAAGATCAGTTCTATGTTGAAGGACCTATGCTTGGAAAACATTTGTAACTTTCTTTGAAAAAAGAAAAGAGAGAGCTTTTGCTTATCAGTTAAACTCAGGATAAAAACTTTGATCCCAAACAAGCAAGCCAAAGAAAACCATGTTGAAGTTAAATTATCAGCTTCAATTGTGTTTACAGTACAAACAATAGCCCTCCAGAGGACTATTAAATGCTGTATTGTCTCAATATTAGATTATGATTCATTAGTAGAAATAACTGGGAAAAAGCCCCACAGAACCTTGAGGGAACAACCAAAAGTTTTCAAAACACATGCTTTCATTTTAATAGTATTATTGTTTCAATTCAGTATTGTGTTCTTTACATGATTGTATTAATAGTCATATTAGTAAACAACGTGTCCTTGGTCAAATTGCTTATTATCCTTTCACTGTAATTAAACTACATAAGGAAATTATGCTCCATTCACATTGACTATAATTTTAATTCCTAGAGCAGTGTACAAAGGAGCAGTATCCTTGCTGAACAAATTCTTTGCCTTTTTTTTGCGATAGTCTTAACTTGCGTAATCTTTGTGGAGAACCACTGAGAACAAAACTCCTTGCTTTGAAAGTTATTGTAGTTCTCAGGCTGTGTTGAACTGCTTCCTTTTGCAATACTTAACTCTTATTTCTCTAGTGTTGCATCAATGTTCATACAATTTAGAAAAATGCTGAAGTTCTTCAAGGACAGTCATTGCCTTTAGGGCTTAATATGCAAGCAGTGCTAACATACAGATTAGCCAAATTTGTAGAAGAACCCAAAATGTACATTAACTGGCTGAGTAAGTATTGAAGGAAGCTATGAGTTATTAATTATATCATGTAGATTATTAATGGGAAAAAAAAACAGATTGTGCTATTTGGTTCCCTGATATTCACATTCCTCAGTAGCAGCTCAGTGAAAATCAGTGCAACAGGTGTAGCCTGAAGTGAATGGAACTGACATTGACATGGGATTAGGCTGCACTTCAATTTTTTTTTAAATCTTTTTTTTTGTCATGAAAAAGGAGGTTTTTACATAGGATGGTCACCATCATGTTTCTCCAGTGGGTTTTGCACTCTGCATTTTTTTTCTGTGTTGCTAGAGATGCTGACATTGTATCTGAGACCTGTGCCAGCTGAGAAGAAAAAATAAAAAAGTCAGTTACAGAAGGGGGAAAATTGAAATTTCTCCTTCAGTGTATGGGTTTATGAAGAGATTGTAGTGGCCTTTATTCAAGGTCACCAGGGTGTGAATAGAATTTCCCATAAAAATGGCCTTCCAGTGTGAACCTGAGTATGTAAAATAGATTTTTCGCATGATGAAATAATTGCAACATTTCCTAACCACAGCCATTACCAGTGATGGGCATAATGTCTACAAAACCTCTGCAATTAAGAAGAAAATATTAACTTCAACTTCTTTTTATGGATAGATAATACAGTCTTTAGAACTACAAATTCAAATTACATTCTTTTGCATGTCATTAAATTGAATCTTTCACTGTTTCCCTATCTTAGAAAGTAATTTATGGAGTAAATGATGATGTGATTAACAATTATTACAATTATTAAATTATAACAAATTAGTAATGGCACTTTTTTGACCTGAGATAACATGTTCATATTTGCAGAATTTTCAAACTTAACTAAAGCCTCATTTTCTACCTTTTCATCAATGAACAAAAAATAGACAGAACATTTAGAGTAATAGATACACTATTTAACTTCTAGAATTCACAAAGAAATTATTACAAATGATGGTCCCAGATACATACTGGATGTTTGATTGTGTGGATCTTTGCTCTAAAATTCAGATTGCTCTCCAAAAATGACATTTTTCTAAATTTAATGAATAATAAACATTACATGTTTAGGCCTAAATATATTTCGATTTTTGCTCTGAGAAATAAAATAGTGTTTAAGTTTTTAGTAAATTACAAAGAGGAATATAAATATGAATTGTAGTCTATAATTAATTTTTTACCCTCTGTTTGCTGTCTAGCAACTTGACAAATATAAGGGCACTGGCCTAGGTTTTGAAGTGTGTTTCCTGTCAGTTTTTGGTAGCACTAAACTCAACAGAGGCAGTAGCAAAGCAGATTCTAGCAGAAGTTTGCTATAAAGTGTCATATACAGAATACTTCACCACCAGCATCACCCCTCACCAAAATTGAATATGGCTCTGAACTTACTCTGAGAGAAATTCTATACTTGCTTGATAAGGAGCATAAATACCCACTAAAGAAAATAATTAGTTGGAGGGAAATACTGCCATTGCTTATGGTTGCTACTTCTCTACTTTAATATTTGAATCACAAAATGGTTTGGGTTTTTTTTTCAATTATTTTCTCAGAAATACACTCTAAGTAGAATTCAATTGCACAACTATTAATTTTTAAAAAGATAGCTTCTTATTGCAGTTTCCTACACTTGGTGAGATGAGAATTGGTAAAGGCCTGTATTCCACAAAATAAAGCAGCAGCAGAAACTTCAATTAAGAGAAGCATGCTGCTAGAAATGGATCTGATCCTATCTCCAAATATGTTCACAGTTGCAATAATTTAAGAAAACAATGTAAATCCAAATTTTATGAGTTTATCAGATGTCATTAATTTTTACTTTTGAAAATATAAACAGCTAGGGGTCTAAATGTTACAACTCTTACTCCTCTCTTGAGATCTTATATTCAAAAATACTGGATTAAATTAGGAATTAAAAAGTCAGGCATATCATATAGAACTTCATATGCTCATCCAGTCAGCTCGTGACTTTTTTCCTTCTTTAATCCTTTATGTATATTTATTCTAGGCTGGTTTGTGGTGAAGAGAGACTCATAAATGTTTCAGTATTGTATGACTATTTGAGTGAAATGCCATGATGTTGTCATCTGTTTCCACTTTAAATTTTTAAGGAATCAAGTGCAAATACCTTTGAATAACTTATCCTTGAGGAAAGCGTTGAGGATATGGTATCTACAGGAAGTATTTATATAGAAGCAACTGGTGGTGTTTCTTGAAAGTACTGCATGGACAAGTGGAAGTTTTTCTGTGAGATGGACTAAGTTCTCCCAGTTCTGATATCCCTTTGTGGGCAAATAAATTTGGCATGAGGTGGGGTGGTCTGTGACAGGAGGGAGGACAGAGTTGGATGCTGTGGGTTTGGTTTTCTGATTTTTGGTTTATTTCTATAAATACAAGATTCTCTTCAGTGTGTATCAGCTAGATTCTAATTCACATTTATTGCTGTGTCTGCGTGGACATCTATCTAATAGATTGTCCATGAGATGTGAAAGCAGGCACCATTAATTTATGTCCAAATCTTTCACAGCAATAATCAAATGAGATGTCATGTATTGGGGTCAACAGTATTCACACCAGCATGCATACCTGGTGCTGATAAACCTTTCTGAGAGTTATTAAAAATAAAGGTGGTTTGAATTGCTGTATAATATCCGAAAATATCAAGATCTTAAATAGATAATCTGAAATCCTGAAATATATATATAATATTAAATATATTATAAAATATATAATATTAAAATATATTATTAAATATATAATCTGAAAGTTCAAGTATATCTGTTGAAGTGGTATGAAAGTCATACCCCTCTAGTGTTATCCTGGACCTCAGCATTGGCTTTAGGAAGGTGTCCTTGCTCTCTTTTTTGTTTGTTAGCAATTCAACTCATCTCTTATTATCAGGATTTTGTGAGAGACACGGAACCACTTAAAGACATTTTAAAGCATGATTTATTATTCTTCTTTTATGGTCTCATGAAGGAGTGAGTGCTTCTTCACATTATTTACCAGATGTTCTTGGTCAGTGGTCACAAGACTGTAGATCACAAAATCTTTTAAAGGTTAATTAGCCAATAAACTAATGCCACAAAAGAATGTTTCTACTTTTACACCAGTAGTTAATTATTTTGTTTTATATGTCTTTGCCTCAGTGCGGACATTCTGAACCAATCATATAATGACACACAAAACTACTTGTTATACCTTAAACTTCTTATTGCCTTTATAACTGCTTCTATATCTTAACTTTAAAACCTTAAAACTTCCTACTACTTTGCTTAATGTCTTCTCTGTCTAAACTCACGTTCTTATGATTCTAAGAATGGAAGCTTTCTCCAAGACCTTAAATCAAACCCTGTGTCCATGTCTATATCTAAGCTTGCATTTACAAGGTTTTGAGAACTTTCTGTGTTTGGAATTCCCACATATTTGGAAAGTAAAATCTTTTTACCTCAGTGACTTAACACCTGGTGGAAGATGTTTGTGACTCAGTTCTTGGCTGTGAGTTGTACCCCTGCAGTGTGGTGCTCGAAGGCTGGTGCTGAGTGCTGTCCCACTGTTCCTGGGAGGCAAAACCTCCAGCAGTGAGACCAGGTGGGATCAGATTTGGAGCTGTTGCCCTATGGAGGCAAGGTGGTTCAGTGTTCTCCAGGAGTGTAAAAGCTATAAAAAAGCTAAAAGCTAAGCTATACTTCAGCCTGTATTTTTTAAGTGGCAGTTTCAACCCTGAAGAATACAACAACCCTGTGGAGAGCTACAGGCTTGGGGAAAAGTGGCTGGAAGACTGCCCAGTGGAAAAGGCTTGGGGGGTGCCAGTTGATAGCTGGCTGAACATGGACCAACAGTCTGCCCAAGTGATCAAGAGGGCCTGTGGCATTCCTGTCTTTTGTCAGAAAAACAAAAGTCCTCCTGTAGCCAGCAGGACTAGGACAATGACTATCCCCCTGTACTAAGCACTGGTGAGGCTGCACCTGAAATCACGTTCAGTTTTGGGCTGCTTACTACAAGAGAGACTTTGAGGTGCTGGAGTGTGTCCAGAGAACTCAGTGGAGCTGGGGAGGGGTGTGTAGCACCAGGATGATGAAGAGCAGCTGAGGAAGCTGGGGGTGTTTAAGCTGGAGATAAAAAGGCTTGGAGGGCACCTTATTGCTCTCTATAACTACCTAACAGAAGGAGGTTGTAGCAAGGTGGATGTCAGTCTCTTCTCCTGAGCAGAAAATGACAGGATGACAGGAGGTGGCCTCAAGTTGTGTCTGGGTAGGTTTAGATTGGATATTAGGAAAAATTTCTTCACAAGAAGTGTTACCTTGACAGTGGAGGTATGACTGACACCAAAGAAGGCTTGAAGCATCAGCACTTCATTGTTCTTTAGTACAACCTTCATCTCTTTGTTCTCCTCCAATCTGGAATTTGACTTTTTTTCACTGACTTTGGTGTCTCTATGTTGTTTTCTTGATGTGTCTTCACCCTTCCCTTTTCTCTTACTCCAGAAAGGATTGATGTCTGTAAGTTTATTGTGTGTACTGAAAGAGGTAATATCTCACCTGGGCCTGCTGATGGTTGTGTGATCCGTGCTGGGCAGCAGCTGGAGCGATCACAGTGTAGGATTTCAGGCCACGATTTCAGGTCATGCTGGAGGGTCTGTGCCAGGATCTCAGGGGGTGGGCAGGAATAGCAGTGGCTGTTTTGGCAGCATGTCTATTTTCCAGCCCCTGCTGCATTTAATTCTAGCTGCAGGACTGCTTTTCTGGGCGGGCTGCAGGGCCGCCTCTGGGTTTAGCAGCGTGATTTCCCGTGGCAGGATGGCTCGGTGGCTCCTGGCCACAGCAGGGCTCGCCTCAGCGCCACCAAAGTCGAGCAGAGCTGGCCTGGCCCACGGCTGAGATTCTGCTTCCAGTGAATTCTGCCAGCCGTGGCTGGAATTCCCTGGAAGCAGAATCTCAGCCACACCACGCCACAGGCCAACCTGGCCAGGCCACAGGCGGGCACCCAGTTACCTGTCCAAAAACCAGAAGCAAGAGACTTTTTTCCAGGCTTTGTTAGTTTTTAAATGTGATTTCACAGAGGTGTGTTCAGCTTTCTAAAGTGATTTAACAGGGTGTCAGTATTCAAAACTAGCCAGCTGATTGGATTTGTCAGGTCTGAAGGAGGCTGACAAGGTTGTTACAAAGAATCATTTCCCTAGTTGATGGATTTTCTCCTTAACTAAAAACCAAGCTATGTTAAACCACAACAGGTGGTATTAGTGGTGTTCTCACTGAAACTGCAGGAAAAACAAAAACCCTTCCACAACATTTTTAAGTTGGCATCTCACTGCATTACTTTTATTATCTGGCCAGGATGTACCACAGAAATCGTCTCATCCACACCTAGCCCAGCTGTGCAGAGAGAATCATTCCATGACACATAGTTTTTATGATTTTTCAGGTCTTTTATACAGTCAAAACTCATGGAAAGGAATTGTGTCAGTGTTCATTGGTTCCAAGTTTCTTCATTCTTAGTATTTGGTTTCCTATTGGATATGGATTTTTTTGCTTCTGATGTTAATTAGATCTTAATTCCTTGATTTTGTTATCAGTCTTTCCTGGAAAAGATGTCTCCAACTCTGCCAGAGGCAGAGTCTGGGGTAGATGTTGGTAGATGGCCACTGATGTTCTGTCAATGGCCTTTGTCTCTTTGGGGCTACTCCTGTTTCTGCTGAAATGCAAAGTGCATCAGGCCTCACCTAGAGATACAAGGAAGGAATCTTCAGTTTCCTTTCCCCAGGGCAAATGTGAACACACTTGGCTATGGTTATATAATAAAAATTTAAACTGGTATGTTTTCTAACAGTGTGATGCAGTAAAGTAAGTCAGGCTTCAGGAAGAATCTTTCTGTAGAATTGGACATATACTTGAATTTAAAAATTCTGATTTTTTTTTTCACTGTTATTTAGACTAGAACTTTACACCACAGCAGAAGTTTTGTGACTTGCTTTTCTTCCAAAATGCAAGGCTTTTTATATACCTTTAGCTTTTTTCTCAGTAGCCCTGTAGCACAGCAAAATTATGAATTCTATTCTACTGTGGGAAAGAGAACACTGCAGCTTTTTTAAGACCTCAGGTGAGTCTGGAAAAGGTGCTTCAGTTGACAAGTACAGTTAACTGAGGATTTGGCCTCACCTGCTTCTTCTAAATAGAAGCTTTTGTTTATCTTTGCATTGTCAAATGTTTCATGTACATATGTAACATAAAAGACATAATTTTTTGTTATTCATAAAGTACCAGAACCTATTATGGGTTGTGGTAAACTCCACTACTGCTTAAATTGAGAGCTGGGTGCTGTTTTTGTTAAGAGCATCTGAAACTTACATCTGTAGAGCCATGCTTCAAAGAATAAAAGCACATACTACCTAGAAATAATAGTCAGGGACAAGTTCCTTTCATTTAACAATCCATTATTTATGGATTATAGTGGTATGGTGAACTTCTGCTAACTTCTGGTTGCTGTGCTTTAATGTATTATATAGATAAGTCATGTATATTTATGCAGATATAGGTATAATATATGTAAGTAATTATATATCAAGTATGTATAGAAACCCAAAAAGATATTAAACATAGTACAGAAATATAGATAAACACCATCCTATTTATTCTGAGTTAGAAATCCATCTGAGCAGTTCCAGAAGGAAGCAAATTTTTTTTACTTCCTGTTTGAATTCATTGTTTTCCAAGGAACAATTGGACAATTCTATGTTTTGTCAGGAATCACACCCTAAACAAGGTGTCTTACCCTCAGCGGTAGACTGTGATGTTTTGGAAATTTGGAGTTATTTATTAGTTGTAATTATCTTATAAAAACCCCTAAGTACGTGGAGAATCTGATTATGGTCTCACAACTGGATTAGAAATAATTGTCTAAAGAATTATTCTAGTAGCAAAACTGCTTCAGTATAAAACTGTTATAGCTGGGAAAGAAATGAGGTTGTTTTACTTGAACTGAATGAGATAGCTGTTAGCTCTTTATTAATAGATATCATTGTGCATGTGTATCCTTGTTTCTGCAAGAGAAGATTTTATGTTTTGAATAAAATGAAAAGCAAAATGATGAATTTAAAGGGATGGCAATGTCTCATATTGACAGGTACTTATCTCTGTACATACACTGCAGACAACAAAAATATGATTTTTAGATAAACATTGTCAAATAGTATTTTAAATTTAACAGGGAGTATCCTGAAACTACTTAGAGTTTTCAGATTCTATGAGGAAAACTGTCAGAAAGTGGCTAATGATACATTGATGATTTTCTTAAGATCTGCATGGCCCTTTTTTCCCCCTGTAGTTAAAGTACAGTTGTTTTCCACAGCCACAGTCTTTCTAGAGTTTTGGAAAAGACGAAGAGCTGTATTAACTTATGACTGGGACCTCATAGACTGGGAAGATGAAGAGGTAAGAAGAAACAGAAGTAAACATGTAAATCCGTGCTATCAGCATGGTTGAAGTCTCATTATCAACCCATATTGTATGTCAGTCATCTGAGTTTGTCATTCAGATGGTATTTGCATTTATAGCACTAGTTGCAGAATACAAAGGTGTGCTTGAGATTGTGCAAGGATATTTTGCCTTTTGCAACTAACATTGTAATTCCAAATATAATTCTACATTTATTAGAAGTATCCTTGGAAAAAATGAGAGGAAATAATTCCTGTACAGAGGACAGGAGCTACGTCTGATGTCAGCATAGCTGCCTTTCGGTTCCATGGTTTCTTGTTCTGTAAATTCCTGATCCTGCATAAAAATAGGACCAAGAAAAACAACAAGACAGAAACTAGATTTTGTATAGTTTAGAGAGGCATAGCTTATCCTTGAACATTCTGCTATCAGCATCAGCAATAATAAAATTTTGTTCTTCCATAGATCACTACTCAGCAAAGCTATACTTTACCTATATTGGCAATTTAATTGCAGTTTAAGTCCATAGGCTTCACTTGCTTTACAGCTTTCCATGGATGGCTAGATTGAAGCTGGCAGCTTTTAATAAATGCTCTCATAACACAAAAAACTCCACTATAACTGGCCCTAATTTATAGTTTTATTATCAATTTTTGCAGACAATCCAGTGTCTAAGTCAGCAATATGATCCATGATTCTTTTTAACACCCTCACATAGTGGGAAAGGCTCCTGTGGTTTCTGTTCTTTGCTGATCCCTGGCACTGCTTCCAAAGATTTTCAAAAAAGCAAATTATTCAGGTGTTTGAGTTGAAGAATTATAAAAAATAATTTGTATCAGTATAATATTCTGCTTTATAGCACATGTATGTCTGGTTCTTGAGAGACAGAAGTAATACAACAAATGGAATCCACCCTGTCATTGCAGGAAGAGCTGCGTCCCCAGTTTGAAGCTAAATATTCCCAAGTGGAACGAGTAAATCCCATCACAGGAAAACCTGAACCTTTTCAGCCTTTCCCTGATAAACTCAGTCGACTGATGGTGTCTGTCTCAGGAATATTCTTCATGGTGATGTTTAATAATATAAGAGTTATTGTATTGTAATTCATCTTATTCTGATGTAAATAGTAACTCAGCATGACTGCATTCATAAAGATTTGTGGATTTACAAAGTATAGGCAAAACTGATTGTCTGTCTTACTGCTTGTTCAGGGATCTCTTTGCTTCACAAGATGGAATATAGTTATATTGTAAAAGAACAGTAATGTTTTAACTCATCTATTTTTTTTATTCTCTCAAATTCTGCTTTCCAAGACAAATATCAATCTTTAAAACATTTGTTTTATTTTTTCAGTGGATTTTATTTCAGATGTGATTTCTTTTGTTCTAATACCTCTGCTCATAAATACATACCTGTAGATTTCACTGGTCCTTACTGCAGTGTTTGCAGTTGTGGTGTATCGACTGGTAGCCATGGAGCAGTTTGCTTCTTTCAAGTGGTATTTCATCAAGAAGTATTGGCAGTTTGCAACTTCTGGCACTGGAGTCTGTATCAATTTTATGATCATCATGTCACTCAATGTTGTAAGTCTTCTGTTCTTTTAAAGGAGCAATTAATTTAAAAGAGTAATTTTTACAAGCTTACTGAGTTAACCATGTATTAGATATATACATGTTCGTGCTTATTCATGTAGCAGTGTCTGAAGCTAGTATTGAAGTGGATTTTTCTCCTCTGATAAAATGTTTGTCAGTGTTTTTCTCTATTTCCTCCTTAATTTGTCACTGCACATATTTGCTTATGGCACCAAGTTACAGGGGTACAGATTGCTGCCTTTTACATTTGTATTTTTTTAATATTGCCTTTTTCAGTAGATCTCTAATTGGAACTACATTATTTTCTTGACTTAGAATTTGGCTTCCAGGTTGTTTTTGATTAATTACTTTGCATTCTTACCTTTCTTATTAAAATGCAGCTCTGATACCAGTGTTGCACAGTCCTAGAATCACTGTGATATATGATTTTGCTGTTAAGTTTTTTCTGTCATGTAACAGCACAGGCTGAATCATTTGCTCTTACAGCATTACATGGACAGAAACTCTGTTTTTTCAGCTGCATTGTTATTTATTGTCTTTCTGTTCCCATGCAAGCAGAAACAGCTCAAAAAGAATAATAACCCAGCTTAACAGTGACATTGCCTTTTAATTCTCTTAAGGCATTGCATTCACTGCAATAATTCTTCCAAAGATCCTGTAGTTATTTCTGTTATAATATATGATCACTCCACATCATTAAAAAATATTCAAGTGAACAAGCAAAGCTATCAAAACTAACTTGCTGTTTATAGTATACTCAAGGAAATATATTTCAAAGTTGGCAATGCCTGGGGCTAAATGTAGTTTAAAATAAAGACTGGAGATAGTAAAGATATAGAGAGATAAATTTTCAGTACAAGGCTGGTATCCTCAACCTGTATCCAGATTCATGCAAAGGAAAACTGTGTCAAGGCTTTTTGCCTACTTTTAGATTACATAAGTCCATTCTTGAAATTAAAGGATAAACATCTAACTGTTCATTAAGAAAACCATTGATACCTGAATATTTCTCTTGATCTATTTGGTTTTGGTTTATAGTTATTGTGTATTTAATGTACATTTATACATGCCTATATATATTTACATGGATGAAGAGAGTGGGGCTGGAGGAGTTGAATGAAGTCTTTATAGGAAACTACACAGATCACATAGCTACAGCATTGCTCTCCCCTGTCTGTCCAGATACCTTGATGCTTTTGATGCTTGTTTTCATTTTAGATTTGTCATCACATCAGCCAGGATGTCCAACACTTACACCATTTCATTTCTGTTTTAGGTATATGAAAAGGTTGCCTATCTCCTGACAGACTTAGGTATGTAGGTCTTTACCCATTGTATGGTTCTTGATGGCTGTGGCATATACCTTTGTAGTATACTTCTATATTTACTTTTAAAGAAGTGTTTTGAAAACTTCATTATGAAGTATGTTTTTGGCATTTCTCTAAGCAAGTGAGAAATAACACAGAAAGAAAACAACTTACTATTTTGCTGAAGAAAAAAAATAAAACTAAGGAATTTATTCTTATACCTCTACTTTTAATGTTTCATAGTATACATTAAAAAACAGTAATCTTGTTTTGGAGCAAAAGTCAAAACTTATTCCTTCTTATTGCGCTAAAGGGTTTTTCTCAGTTTTCTCCAAATGCTTGGTTTATTTTTTATTATTTTTAACAAGTTAAAATTAAATCAATTTAATCTTTCAGATCAGAAAAAAATGGCTTAAGATAAAATGAAGTTGTCCTGGATAAAAATGTTAAGTCATGAATTTTAAAGTAGCTCCATTTCTGTAACATTAAAATTTTATACTGAAGCCTCTAGTCATGATTCAATCACAGACATAAAACTTCCTAGCTAATAGAAAACAAGAAAGCAAAGACAGAATTTAAGATCTCTGGCTGTGTCAATGTATTAATGTTTAGTGTTTCATTTTACATGCTCACTTTTAACCCATGTCAAATTATGCAAGTGATCTTGTCTTGGTTAAATGCCACCTGGCTGCTTAAATTCCACAGATCCCTCTTTTAGTTAAAGTATTAAACAAGGTGCTCAAAACTTTATAGTGCTTCAGGTAACAGGCAGTAGAACAGGCTAGAAAAATTCAGAATTTATAGTCAACTTACTCAAATTATTAAAATATTTTAAAGTATCTCTTCATATCAAACTTATTTCTATTATTTTAAAAATATTTTGTATTGTTACACAAAGCAGAATAGGAAAGAAAATAATTGTTTAAGTGTATAAGCAGTTTTCTCCCAAAATACATGATTTTTTTTCAAAAATGATTTCTTGAATTAAACTTAATGGAGCATTAGGTGTTCAAGCTAGGTAGCTCATAGATTTAGATGTTTCAGACAGGTAGCTCATTCTTTTTGCTAAGGTGCTTTACATCAGAAAAGGAACCCTTCTGGGAACAACTGTCCATGTGTAAAGCTAGTGTCCTGGGTATTTCTATCCAAATTTAGTCATCATTACACCAGAGTAGTTAAGTAGTACAAATTTTAACTGACAAATCCAGGCAGTTTAGGCTTACAACTCGTGTGCTTTACAACTCCTGTGCTTTATAACTTTTACCAGTGTACTATATTCCAACTTTGATATTTCCATCAAAGATGGGTTTTGTAAAAATTAATTTGGAAACATTATCACCAAATTCTAATTCAGACATGATGTCCTACAAACCTTAAGGACAGATATCCAAGGCAGTGCAGACCCACTCACTTGTACACAAGAACACTTGTAGCCCTACTACACATTTCTACATTTCTTTCTAAAAGACGTCAAGAAAGAACCTCTGTCCTTTCCTCACTGAGTTATGAAGTGTTTGGCACTCCACAAGAATTATGAAAGGGAAGGCTTGAGGATGAAGTAATTAATGAAGTAATTACTGGAGTATTTAGAAGTTGAGAAGTGTGGATGAGAGATCAACTGGCTTTTAGTTGACTTTTTCACCTCTGCTTCCCTTGGCAACCCCCATCTATTGCTCCACTGATTCCAAGTGCTTTCATGTTTTTTGGGGGGTTTGGTTGGTTGGTTTAGGTTTTGTTTGTTTGTTTGGGGGTTTTGTTGTTGTTTGGCTGGGTTTTGTGGGTTTTTTGTGGGTTTTTTTGTGTTGAGTTTTTTTCTTTGAATCAAGATACCTTTAATCTTAAGATAAAAAATTCACACTACTTTCCAAATGTTTTCATGGAAGTGAAACAGGTTTCTTCCCATAGTATTGTGATTTATTCTGAACCAAGGGGCTTCTATCTTCTGTTTATACATAGAAACAATATAATCTGAGCTGGGGCAATGAAAAAAAATCAATTGCAACATGATGGGGCACCATGACTTTAAACCATTGCTTGTTTTGTTAGTGTTGATTGATTTGTGAGCAAACTTACGCATAACTCAATTTCATTTTTGTTTATATAATGTATATTGTGTCTTTCTGAAGAGCACCCTAGAACAGAATCTGAGTGGGAAAACAGCTTTGCCTTGAAAATGTTCCTTTTCCAGTTTGTCAACTTGAACAGCTCCATCTTCTACATTGCCTTTTTTCTTGGCAGGTAAGTTATCTCTGCCAAGTGCACTTAAAAGAAAACTTGCACAGAACTCAAAATCTTCACAGATTTTGTAAATTTGAAGAAAAAACAGTGACAGCTTGAACTGTGAGGTTTAGATACAACTTGGTTTCTGGGCATAATTACAACACTAAATATTTCCAAATGTAAGGAGGGGTTGGACCCTCAAAATGTTTACTCATGAAACTAGAGAGTAAAAATTCTACATTTTTATGAGGTGTATGTGACTTCCCTGCTAAAGAAGAACTCAGAACTTTTGAAAATGCAATCACTTTCTAGATGTGGGTCTGTATTTAGCCCTGTGTTAATAGGCTTTATTAATATTTTCTTGTTTGTTCCCCTTGAGTTACATTTCCAAGAATGCATTTCTGTAAATAGTAAATATTGTCTGGCAAATCTTACACAAGAGTAGGAAGCAAAAATTCTGGCTCCAATTTTTGTGTGTATCTTTAGCTTAGAGCATGAGATACAGCCCAGATCTAACCTTGCTTCATCTTCAGTTCAATTTTGTTATGGTCACACTTACCATTCCCGCATAACCTGCAGAATATTTCATGGTATCTTCTATAAAGTTTTGTAGTATAATTGCAGTACAAGATTGGAAAAAAACCTAACAAGCAAAGAAACAAAAAAGCCTAGTAAAGATTGTTGGTGATAATCTGCTTGTTGCATTCAGTGGTCTATTTGCCATACAGTATCAACATTTGTTTGTGTCTTCTGATAGGACAGGCATGGGTTTCTTTCTCTCTTTCATGACTTTCATTGAGGTCATCCAGATTGTTTTACAAATCCAGTGTACACTTCACCTTGGCAAGCAGATCCCTGTGCTGCAGTTAATTCCTATTAATTGTAATGGCTTGCTTATCTTCTTAGAAGCAGGTTAGGTTTTGAATATCTAACATCTAAAATCTCTGAAGCTAAGATTTTTATTCAGGACATAATAAAAGTTTAGGATCACTTGTCTTTGTTTGCATTCTGAAACTTCACACCAGATTTAGCCTGTGTGATTTATTCTGTTGATATTTCCTGAATTCAGTGGATGTTTTGAAACAGCCACTGATACAGGGATTTTCCTGGAATGTCCACTGAGAAACAGAAATCTTATTTTCCAGATTTGCAGGCCGCCCAGGAAAGTACAACAAGCTTTTCAACAGATGGAGGCTGGAAGAGGTAAACAATCCTGTTTTGTGTTCCTGTGATATTTCCATGAGTAAAAGGGAAATGGCTGAATCCCAGTTTAAAGATTTTATTCCAAGTGCAGCAAATACTAAATTCTTATTTATAGCAAAGGGTAGGATACATGGGTTTTTCCTTCTGTGTTCTCCAGTGTTCTGAGTGACTCTGCCCAAGAACACAAGTTCTTTCTGCCTCTGTCTTAGGTAAAAAACCATCAGGAATAGTCCCTTACCTCACAAGCACTATGAGTCTTACAAGATTGGAATCACCTGGTACCTGGAATTTTTGGATAGAGGACATAAATATAAAGTCATCAGCTTTTTAATCAACTTTATAAATTTCTGTCAGCACAGAAAAAAACATGGATGTGTTGGAATGGGTCCAGAGGAGGGGCATAAAATGAGTCAGAGGTCTGGAGCATCTCTCCTGTGAAGACAGGCTGAGTTGGAGATACTCAGCTTGGAGAAGAGAAGGTTCCAAGGAAATATTATTACTGCCTTTCAGTACTTAGAGGTGCTTATAAGAAAGAAGGGGGCAAACTTTTAGTAGGGTCTATTGAGACAGGGCAAGGGTTAATTATTTTAAACTTAGAGAGGCTAGATTTAGAGCAGGTTTAGGAAGAGTTTTTGGGGTGGTTTTTTTTTGGGACAGGTTACCTAGAGAGGTGATGGATGTCTTATCCCTGAAAACATTCAAAGTCAGGTTTGATGGCACTCATCTAATTGAAAATGGCAGTGTTTATTGCAGGACTAGGTCATCTTAAGGGGTCCTTTCCAGCCCAAACTAATCTAGAATTCTAAAAGAAGAAAAAGAGTATTTTCAGAATTTAACTTGAATGTTAGAATTGCAACCCACCAGTATGCTGAAGTTTTCTCTTTTCTCTGAAAAACTGATTTCTTCTACTGAAACTTGGTAGCCACAGAGTAAAATATCATAACTTTGTAGTCCATTAATTGAAAAAAATGGTTCTGTAATTACTTAACATTTTAATATGGCAGTTTATGTATATATATAACTTATCAGTACCAGAAATTTTGCTAGTAAATCTCTCTTTAGACTTAGATTATTGCAAATGAAATATTGCTCCATTTTTATGAAATGAGTAACTACTTACTGGCCTAAGTGAAATGGTCTATATCATTTATCATATATCTGGCACACAAACCTTTATATTAGGCAATATGATCTAATATCTAACAATATGTCTAAAGGTCTGTTAATATTTATTTTATTAACATTTCTTTTAATATTTCTGCAGATGGAGATTAGTATTTTTCACCACACATACTTAATATTTTTTATTTCCACTCTGAACAAATGAAAATAAAGGAATTCTCTGATTTTAGTTATTGATCTCTTTCACTTCATTTCAGTGTCATCCTAGTGGCTGCTTGATAGATCTGTGCTTACAAATGGGAGTTATTATGGTTTTAAAACAAATGTGGAACAACTTCATGGAACTTGGCTATCCGTAAGTTCAGATGTTAAAGTTCATTTTAAAAACAGTAAATCCATGTTAGCATGATTCAGTGTCAAGGAGAAATGGTTGTATGTTAGGAGGATGTTTTCACTCATTGCACCTCACATATTGTCACTTTATTCCCAAGGAAAGCATTAACTTCTGCTTTAAGATAAAGCTTCTCAGGATATGTTAAACATCCAAATTGTTTATTACAATTTCATTTTGCATAATACAGAGATGTTCAGCCTCTGAAATGCCTAATGAGCTAAAAGTCTTCTCTTGGAACGGGAAGAATGTATTTCCAGTAAAATATTGATCATTGAAGTCTCTACCTTGAAAAAGTAACTTCTAATTGAAGTCCCAATTATCAAATATGTTAGAAAGGATTTTGCTCACAACATGCAATTCCAATTGTTCTGCAAATGAGGGACCATGTACTGTATATTGTGGAATGAGGATTTTTGAAATTGAGAAGCCCACTTGAACTGCCAGGCTTCCTGTCTTCTCAGCCAAGCAGGATGTTAACTTTGTCTAAAATTTATTTTAGAATATGTTTATATTCTGTTATGGAAAGAAATGTTTTGTTTGTACAAAACCATTGTTTGCAACATAGGCAACAGTTTGTCTTTCAGTAACAAGAGAGATCAAGAGCCAAACACTAAATTAGCTTGAGAAAAAAGAGAAGCCTTCTTTTAAAAATACTTACAAGAAAGTTATTTCCCACCTTTAGTCTCTTTTCCATAATATCTAGATATAAATAGTAGCCTTTAGTTGGTTCATGTCTCAGTACTGGATAATATCTTTAATTTAAATAACAGTTTAATTCATGAGCCTACTATCTCCTTAATATTTATAGGTACTTTGTGAAAAGATCTCTGCACAGCTTTATGAAGAATAGTCTTAAATATTTCCACCTTTAGCATTGAGCAACACCTTTTTAAATGCTTTTTCCTGCTTTAAGAAAATGAATATTCTGTAGGCTATCTAAATCTTTAGGTTTATTCAAAAATATATGTATTCTTCTCTTCAGTGTATTTTAGTATGGCGTTCTTACTGAGTTCTACTAACTTGGTTTGCCTTTTACAGGATTGAAGATAAAACATTTACTTTTGAGTGCTCTTGCTATGTGTGATTTCTTTTTCTTGGTGGTTATTTTTTTAAAAAATTATTTAGTCATCCAGATAAATCCTACCAAAAAAAAAAAAAAAGTCTGTTCAAGCAAGTTGCATATTCTAAAAAGCTTATTTGTACAATGCCAAACATGCTTCATTAAAGATATAATGAAAATTATAATGCAGAATTTTGAGATCTTTTTTAAGTTCTTTGCATTGTATCTGAGATGATATTGTAAAATTTTCCATAAAATACCTAAGTAATCATCCAGGTGCTGTTAAAAATAGGCCCACTTATTTTAAAAGAGTATCAGAACATATTTTAATTATCTGAGCAGATGCTTTCATTAATACTCTCTTTATCCAATAAAGTTTATTACAGAATTGGTGGTCACGACGCAAAATGAAGAGAAGAGGGCAATCAATGGAGAATAAAATTTCTCTACCTCAGTGGGAAAAAGATTGGAATCTGCAACCTATGAATCTCCATGGTTTAATGGATGAATATTTAGAGATGGGTGAGCAAATTTGGGAGGTGTTGGTTTTCTTCAGAAAACAGAACTATGTTGCGTGTTAAGAGAATTTTTTGGAATTTACAATTTCTAACCATAGAAATGCCTGTCTAGTTTTACAGTTTGGCTTCACCACCATCTTTGTTGCTGCCTTCCCACTGGCACCTCTCCTGGCACTGCTGAACAATATCATAGAAATCAGGTTAGATGCATACAAGTTTGTCACTCAGTGGCGAAGACCTATGCCTGCAAGAGCAACAGATATAGGTGAGAGAACCTGGTGGCTGTTGCTGTCAGGAATCATCTCTTTGTATTTTATCTTTTTTTATTTCTTTCATCTTTTATTTTCCTCTTGAAAACACCTTAACCCCTGAAGTATCTAATGTGTCAAGATGGTAACATGACCATCAGATTTCAGTGACAACTTTAGTTTTAGGCTACAAAAGGATAGTTGCTTTGCTTAGGGGATTCCTCAAGTTTGTTTCCCATTTACAATAAGGAATCATAATAGTTTGAATATTGAAAACAGGCAAAAAGTATTTCAGGCTTCTGATTTGTGAAACTCTAGGTGTAAAATCAATTGAATTTAGAAATTAAATAAAAGGACTGAGTTAACTTTTAATTTAAAATTGAGCTAAATAAGAAATCTCTTTCCAGAAGCTCCTATTTGGAGATTTTAATTGTATCCTTATAACAAAAAACTATGGTTATGCCTTTGTTGGTTAGCTGTATCTTCTCAGCAGGTTGTGCCCTGCTGTAAGATTTGATTTGGGTGGTGTGGGTGGTGGCTGGAGTGTGGGGACATGGCTTAATCTTGACTAATTTTTCTGTCTCATAACTCATTCTCAATAAGAAAGGAAAGCTGTATGACTAATAATGACTTTATTATCACTAGTATGACTTTATATGCCTTAATGTGACTATAAAAAGCTGACTGCTTTGTTGAAATTTCTCTTGTTTCTAGGTATTTGGTATGGAATTCTGGAAGGAATCGGTGTTTTGGCTGTCATCACCAATGCCTTTGTTATTGCCATTACTTCTGATTACATTCCACGTTTTGTCTATGCATACAAATATGGTCCCTGCACAGATCAAGGGTACAGACAAGAAAAGTAATTAGGATATTCTTTATATATACATGTATTTTTCAATGGAAGCACAATTTACTGCTGTATTTCTGTAATAGCATAGATACATTTCTGGAAGCACAATTTACCACTGTATTTCTATGATAACATATATCAGATACATTTATTTTACATCTCTGCAAACCTTCACAGATGTGAAATGCAAGTAAGTCAGCCATTCCAAAGAGTTTGCAAGGTAGCTAGATTTATATGTGGAAAAACATGTCTTCCCTTCTGAATGCAAACAAAAAAGTTTGTACATTGCAGTGGTTTCTAGATCTTTTCTAGATAAGCTTTTCTTCTTTTCTGCACTAGGTCTATACTGTTTTCTCCCAGTACATTCTCAAACACACTTATATGCTCCCAAAAACAGAGATTTACTCTTCCTGAGCTGTCACAGGAAAAGAGAATTTATGGACAAAAATAATGAGGTGGGATAGGATGAAAAGAGACAGTATTGGAAAAATATTAGTGCTTAATGCACACTACCCATTTAAGAGAGAACTATGTAATTCTGTTTCTTCTTTTGCCAGTAGTGATTTGAGGTATTACAGCAAACCTGAAGATACAGATTATAAAAGGTTTTCTCATGCACCTCTTCTTAAATCTTCTTTATTTTTCAAATGTGCTTTAGTTAAGTTACAAGACATGTTTCAAAGAAGATAGGATGTTTTACATGTCTGTGGTTTTCAAGCAACAGCAAAAATTCACTCCTACAGTCATAAATCAATATATTTACATGACTTCTGTAATTTATAGTAATATTTTTTTGTCTTTAATACAACTGCTTGGTATATATAATTTTACTGTTGGTGAAAACTCACAAAATTTTTTTTTTTTTTTCTTTATGCTGCATTATTGGTGGCTGATTCTGCAGAGATGTTAAATTATTCCGCTCTCTGGATTTCTATCCATCTTTCCAAGTTCAGTCATTTTAGGAAACAGCTAAAAACACTGTAGCAGCTATTTTTGGTTTATATCTCCCAGTAGATAAGAAGCAGAACCATAAGAAGTGCTGCAAATAGACTTTTAGACAGCACTACACCTGAAGCAGATGTTAATCTTTGTTTTCCAATAAACTTTAATTCTCAGCATGAAACTTTAGAATTGCTTTTGTCCTGATAAGCAAATAAAGTATTATGCTCACAGTATCTGATAGCAGAATATGTTTACATGCAGGATGTTTATTATATAACCAATTTATGAAGAAAGTGCTGCCCATGTGGCTTTTTCTTTCAGATGCTTAAAAGGATATGTCAACAGCAGTTTATCAGTATTTGATTTGAGTGAACTCGGGATGGGGTACTCAGGATACTGTAGGTATGTTTCAATCACTTACTGTAATACAGGCATGGATATTAATGCAGACAGTAAATTAAAAGTGCTGAAATTGCTGGCATTTCTTTTTTGCCTGTAAAAGCGTTGGAGTTCATGTTTGTTCCACATGGAAGCCTCAGGTGAAAAGAGTGTGTGGTAGGATACACTACTAACATATTGGAAATCTGGGTTTGAAGTTTTTGCAGGACTCATGCAAGCAAGTATCTTTCATGTCTCTATGAGTTATTTAATTTTAAAGTTTTACCAGCTGTCAAGAAGGGTAAAAATTCTCATTTCGATTTTGTTAAGCATTCTGAAGTCAATTAATTAAAATACACAAAATTTTTTTTACCTCACTAACCCAGGTTGAGATTGCAAACAGTTATACAAGATGAATACAAGAAATACAGCATAAAAATGAAATATGACATGAGTGCACTTCTGTTTTCAGACTTCTGCAGTTTTGCAGTGAGTTAATTAGAACTCAAATTAGAATCATATTTAATTTATGCAGACTTTGTCTGGAGAATATCAAATGCTTATGAGCAAAGACAAGAACCAATTTAGAATCAACACACTTAACACTCCAGCTTTGTAACAGTAAAAGGAACTGTTTGCTCTGGAATTTTGGAAGCAGAAAGTACTGTTTAATAAACAAATTTATTTAATAGCCTGTATTCTGGACAGTTACTCTCCCTTTCTGTTTAATACCTCTTGAAGTCTGCTTTCACTGCAATTTCTCTCCTTTTAGCCAGATCTGGGATGAGCTAGAGACCACTTGACCACGTCTAGGATTTTGAGCAGGGTAATTTACTGGGTTTCTCTTTGCTTTGCAGGTACAGAGACTACAGAGCCCCACCGTGGAGTTCAACTCCATATGAATTCACTTTGCAGTTTTGGCATGTCCTGGCAGCAAGGCTGGCCTTCATAATAGTATTTGAGGTTAGTTGTGGGAGGGAACAAGTCCTTTCTACTTCTTGGAAGTCTTGAGTTGATACTTTACAGTAGTAAATTGTCTTTTTAATCAATTGTTTGTTCATTACAGTCAAGAGAGAGGAAAAAGAAGTCTTCCCCAAACTGTTGTCTATCAGCTGCTTCAAACTGAATTGACAGAGCATGCACTTACTGTAGAGCTCCTCTAAAATCATATTTCCTTAACAGTCATACATCATGTTGGTTCCCTGCCCAATCTTTCCTATTTTATTGAAAAAGAAGAAATGCAAGTTTTGTGTATACTAGGCACAGTTATTACAAGATAGAGAATCTGTTTCAGGAAAATGATACATAATCCTAAACAAATATAAAAGTAGAAAAATATGTACTAAGTTTGGAGAACATACTGCATGCTACCCAGGAATCTGATTACCTATTTCCATTATAAGCCCTGAACAAAGACTGCTTGTAGGTAGCATTTGAATTTGGTGAGCAAACTAGCAAATCCTGTAGTCACATCTTCATTTAAGTCACTAACTCTACCCTTTAATTTTTGAAAAACTTCAACATTTGTCCATTTCTTTTAGATCATTCATTTACTCCCATATGAGTGTTTTTATTTAAAAAAAACAAAGGAGCTTTTCAGTCGCTAATTGAATCTCAGTTCCAGTTTTGCCACAGACTTTTAGGCTCTAAAGTGTAGACCTACAAAGGAATACTTATTGATATATTAAGCATTTGTTTTTGTTTTTCTTTTCAGCACCTTGTTTTTGGAATAAAGTCCTTCATTGCCTACCTAATTCCAGACATACCCAAAGACTTGTGTGACAGAATGAGAAGAGAGAAATACTTAGTCCAGGAAATGATGTATGAGGCTGAACTGGAACATTTGCAAAGAGAAAGGAAAAAGAATGGGAAACAGTATCACCACGAATGGCCTTAGTCACCACCATACAACAAAAACACTTTGAAATTGGAGAGTGAAGTTACAAAATGAAGTCAGTCTGGCATCTGTGTGAGATTTGGTGGTGGTGTATATATGTTCTTGCTAGGCTGTACAGTTGCATACTTCAGTGGGCACTGGAAAATAGATGTTTGCAATGATGACAATAAAAAGCCTTACCTCTAGCTGGTCTATTGTGAGCTCCAATGACAATTGGCATTCAGAAATGTGCAGACAGATTAAAAATCTGGACACTGTTTTAAAAAAAGGCAATGGATTTTCATGCTGTTTATGAAGATACTATCAGTGTGATGAAAACAGCAAATTACCTGTGAACATATAGAATAAGGGCATGGCTAAAACCAAGTTATGTGATATTGACTACTTGTACAGCTTCTGATTGCTCAGCTCCATCTGTAATGCCTCTAAAGAACAGAGCAGTTGTTGCCTTTGTGGCCATGACTTGATCTTTCAGGCTTACTGTTTTGTCAGGTTTGTCCTAGTCTCTTGTTGAGATTGTGGATGTGGTCCTACCCTAAAAAAGGGGTCTGTGGCTGCTAAATATATACTATGCAGTTTAAGATTTGCACATCAGTGTCATTAATTTATCCATCTAGTTGAAAACCAAAAAGTCCAAATTCCGAGAGAAAACAGCAGTTCTAGGAGAATGTAATTTTCTGTTTGAAAATTACACAGCTGTTGAGTTGTCTTTCCACTTTTGTGTGTGGAAAGGCCATCTCCACACGTTTCCAGGGTGAAAGAGCTGTCATTTCCATGCTAACTGTGTTCCTGTTCCTCTTGATCAGTCTGGGCAGTGATTCCATGACTTCACAGAATGCTAACTTGAAATACTCCCATGCAGTGCAAATGACTTTCTCTTCAAAATACAATTATATCTTTATAGTATGCAAGCTTCTGCAGATATATATGAGATATGCAGTATAACATGTGGCTTGCTTGTTCAGGGAAGGAGAAGAGCAAAGTGTAACAACGTTCTTCTTATTCTAATAGTAAATGTTGCAGTAATGTACACTTTTATTGGCCTAAATATGTCATAACATTGGAGCTGGATACAGGCAAATATGTATACAGATTGTATATAAATGCATACACACATTGTGGTTACTCTTAGATGATTTATTATTATTATTATTATTATTATTATTATTATTAGTATGCCTTCTTACACTTTGGGGGGGATTTTTTCGATAAAATCACTAAAAAAGTAGATGTTCATTGAAGAATCAAATTTCAGTTTTTATGTGCAAACAGCATACTGCAGTGTTGCTTGTGCTTAATAGTTACATTCTGGTGATGAAATTGTCTGTCACTAACATTTCATAATACAGGAGAAGTACTTAATGTTTAAACAAGTTTGAAGGGATACCTTGCAGGGAAGGGAATGGATAAACAGAGTTACAGTTGTTCTGTTTCTCTTGTACAATTTTAAATAATGCTTCTCTATATGGGATGAGAAAAATCTGAAAAACAGAGTCAGCAAAGCACAGTAACCACAAAATCTACAAATTTTGACATTATTTTTAGGGATAAAGCTACAGCAAAATCACTGCTGACAGATATGGCAAGACCAGAATTTTCACTTATTTACATTACCCTGTTGAATTAAAAAGTGTGATTCCAGTACTCATTTGCATTTATTAGCACAATAATTTTATTTTGTTTCACTGAAATTAATTTCAAGAGCCCATCAAAGTGGGTAAATAGGATCTGGATTGTATCCAGAGAGCTAACATCAGACTTTTAATTTCTTCAGTTGTTTCACCACATTAATGAGATTTCTGGGTTAATTTCAGCTCTGTTACCAGACAAGGCACTTACAGGACTCTGTAGTACTTCATGAAAGGAGGAAATAAATTTGAAGATCTGGTCCAATCAGATACATTACCCATACATTCTGTGATAAAGGATTGATGGAACTCAGCTTGCCATATTTTGGAAAGGCTGTTCTGTTCCTTCATTTGTTCCTTCATATTCTGGGTTGTGCATTAAGTTCCTCAAGAGTCAATATCAGAAAAAAAAAATTACTGCACTCTCCTCAGAGTGAGTAGAATCACAACATTTTATTTAATTTATTGTCTTTCTGTCTCCTTCTGTGGATTGTCAAGCACTGTTTAACAGAATTAACCCTGTGTCACAGTTTTTGTTTCTGTGCCACCTAGTGATAATATTTCAATGCTTCAGAAGGTCACAGATGAGCTCTTTTTAATATTTTCTCTAAAAACAAAATGCCTTGGCTGGCCCAAGTTATAAAGTTATGAAGTCATATACAGGGTAAAAATCAGGCAAAAATTGAAAATATTATTTTATACGTTTTTGTTTCTGCTATTGACATTGGCATGTGTCAGTACATACCTAGGCAAGTTCCAATTGGACTTGAAAAACCACATTGAATTTTTTTTTTCTGATTTGAGATTTACATATATTTATATATTATGATTTTTTTTCAACACTGGAATATAGGAGTATATGAGAGGCAAGTGTGTAGATCTGAAATGGTGCATTTTATGCACTGGAAAAGCACAAGAAATTTGGAAAAACACTCTGTGTGTCCTTTACTTTTGGAGGACATCAACAATGTGTAAAGGTCTTGCCACTGTCTTGCCATTTGCTTAAGCTGAGAAACCTTTTTGCTCGACTTTGCTTATGCTGTTTTCATGGACTGCACATTATTTTCCTAAAGAATAATGCACACACTGTCCTCAGGAATAATGTATTTTTTGAATGGTGAATGATCTTTTCATATTCTAAATATTGTCTTTTCAAAAAAATGACTCGTATGACTAGACTGTGCATGCAGGCTGCATTTGTGGAATTTGACAAAGCTTTAGAACCTCAATTTGTGCAAAAATGCTTTGGATCATTGCAGATCTAATCTATGAAAACTTTGCTCTATGCATGCGCCCTTACAGAGACTGCATGAGCAACTGGATTTTTTTATATATAAAGTATTTGTTCAAAATGTGTTAATTATTCTTAAAAAAATTCTGCATCTTGATTCAGACAAAAGAAATTTCCATTTCAGAGATGGCACAAAGTCCAGATATGTGCTATACACCTAATTTCTTATGACATTTTATTCTAAATTTGTGCCTACTGTGTGAGATCTGAATTTTGGTGAATAAAAGAAGGAAAATAAGAATTCTGTTTTATTGGCCATCCTAATGAGAGGTTCCCTGAAGTTTGTCTCTACAAAGAGGGAGGCATTAAGAGTGCTCACAGCTGAGTGCTAAGGCTTGCCTGAGCATTGAGCTCAGGTCCCACAGCACGCTGATTGAGCGCCCTTCAGCAGAGATTTGGAAACAAGGCCAACCTCATGATGAGTTCAGTGACGCCTCTGAAGCTGTCACCCATGGCATTCTCCTGGAGAGGGTGGCTGCAGGTGTGCTCTTAGCTGGATTAAAGCTAATTAAAGCTGGATGGCCATGCCCAGAGGGTGGCAGTGAGGGCTGTTTCTCCAGGTCAGGAGCGTGGTGCCCCAAGGCTCAGGATTGAGGCCACTTCTGTTTAATGTCTTTATCAGTGATCTGAGCAAGGGGATCGAGGGCATCCTCAGTGAGTTTGCAGAACATGCTAAGCTAAGTTGTGTGGCATTGTTGGATCTGTTGGAGGGCAGGAAAGCTCTGCAGAGAAATATGAACAGGCTGGATCAATGGGCCAAGTACCAAGTCTTGTCCCTGGATCACAACAATCCACTGCAAAGCCACAGGCTGGGGGCAGAGTGGAAAGGACCTAGGGGTGCTGGTCAAGAGCAGCTGAACATGAGCCAGCATCTGCCCAGGTGGACAGAAGAGCTCACAGCATCCTGTCCTGTGTCACAAACAGTGTGGCCAGCAGGACCAGGGAAGTGATTGTCCTAGCACTGATGAGGCCACGTGTTGAGACTGTGTCCCATTCTGGGCTCCTCAGTTCCAGGCAGACACTGAGGTGCTGGAGCTTGTCCAGAGAAGGACAGTGAAGCTGTTGAGGGATCTAGAGAGATTAATTCATAGGAGGAGTGGCTGAAGAAGCTGTGGTTTAGTTTAGATGAGGATGTTCAGAGGAGTCATCACTCTCCACAGCCACCTGAAAAGAGATTGTAGCAAGGGGGGAATCAGCCTCTTCTAGCAGGAAAACAGTGACAAGGGAACACAACCTCAGGCTGCACACAGCAAGGTTCAGGTTGGACATGGGGAAGAATTTTTTCATTGAAAGCATTGGAACAGGCTGCCCTGGGAGGTGGTGGAGTCATCATCCTTGGAAGTGTTCAAGAAATGACAGGACATGGCACTTAGTGTTGTGATTTATTTGTTATGGTGATATTTGGTCAAAGATTGGACCTGATCATTTTGGAGATATTTTGCAACATTAACAATTCATCTCTTTCCTAACCTTTTTCATGAAAGGATTTATAGAGAAAATAGTGTCAGGGCTAAAATTTCAATAGTGATGATGGATGATAAGTGAGCTTTTGTTTTTGTTAGATGTTTCTTTGGAAGTACATATCTTCACTAGTATGAAATACACATCAGCTGTAGCTGTGCTTTTCCAACAACTAGCCATAAATTGTGTTCTGAGGCACAGTTAGGCTCAATTGTGTCCTGTGGAAAGCTCAAATGGAAAATGTCTAGACAGACTAGTAAAAATAAGTTAGTAGATAAATACCTTAATTTCCAGAACTTTCCTTCATAAAAAGTTCTACAGAAGGAAAAATACCTTGGGAAATACAGCTTCAGGGAGAGTATTAATATGGGGAAAGGCAACAGTCTGGGTGATGTTTTATTCTTAATGTGCCATTAAGATGATCAGTTTAATCGTATGAGTAATGCACATCTGCTCTTTCCTTGCTTTGGCTTCCTCCACTGCACACTCCAGCTGGGAGTGTTGCCAGAGGGAATTTCTGGAGCCAGGGAATCCACTGGAGTTACCTGCCAAGTCCTACATGGGACTTAGCAAACTTTTGCATTATGTCACAGTTTGTTTGGAGGCAAATTAGCATAGTTAGCCTGTAAAAGTCACTAATTTTCATTAAAACTTACTAAAACTAGATTTTTTATATATACTGGGCAATAGCCTTATCAGTAAAATTAATTTTATACAAACAGCTACTTATGAATGTGATAAAGTTAGTGGAATTTTTTTTTATCACATTTTCTATTTAGTTTCTATTTTTATTAAGAAAATGGACAGAGATAAAAACAGTGGTATCAGTAATCACTTACAATGCAGTAGTACTTCCAGAAGCATTTTATTTTTTTGAATCCTCATTAAGTGCTGATGTTGCTTATTTGGGGACAAAGTTTGAAACAAATGTAAGGGCAGCATTTCATAATAATGATTTGATGTTAAGATTGATTCTAGAATTCAAACAGAAGTTCATTTCTAGGCAGACCTGTTATTTTGTTCCAGTGCATGCTTTGTCTGGCTCAAATGCATACAGTGACACTTTTTGAAAGTGTTTAAGTGAATTCTAACCTATATGCCTGTAGTGGAAAATCTAGTAACTTAAAAAATTCCCTAAATCTTTTCTTGCTCAACCTCATGCTCACAAAACCCACATTGTTCTGAGGTAAAATTCAGCAGCCAACGTATGGAGAGTGAGAATGAGCAGAAGGCAGCAAAGGGCTCATGTTCACTCTAGAAAGTTTTGCTCCAGAATTGCAGCAGGCTCTGAAAAATAAGGGTTTGAGGATGAAGCATGGGGACAGGCCTCCTGATCTTTTTTTTCTCCTCTTTTGGCTCATTCTTTACTTATCCTCAGTGTTTTATTACCAATTCGGTAACAGCAGATTTTTTTTACAGGTTGTTTTTGGATGTCCCTTGCTGAGATGCCAAAGCAGAAAGTGCACAAATATTAGTCTGTCTGGTGCTTTTTACAAATCAGTGTGCCCTGATTGCATACTCAGTGTGAGACAGTGTGGGGCACCACTACCTGTGCCATTTCTGTCCTTCCAGCCACCTCCCCAAGCACCACAGCTTTTTCTCCTTGTGTCCCTTCCTCCACATGCACATACATCCTAAATACCCCACACAGTTGTATAATTTTTAGATTTCTAGAATGGATTGGTTTTGACAATTTTTGTCTGATATTGCCATTGCAAGCACATTTACTAGAAATTTGGATTTCTAATAACCTTGGCGTAACCGTGACAGCACAGTGTTACCACAACAGCACAAAGTTCTAGTGGAACAGTAGGGAAATCACTATGCCATGGTACACAGGAGCTTTTTAAATCCAGGGCTGGGATTTAGTCTCAAAATGTTGATGGTGAAATCCCTCTTCACTGCACCTGAGATGACCTTGTGTTAGTTCTGTTGGCTCATTCTATCTTCTCGATTCAACCTCTGTATTGCTCGTTGTTCTCTGTAGTTTGCATTCTTACTGACATGAGCTACTTGTTAGGATGCAACAGGGTAAAAAATTAGGATTAAACCAAATGGAGTCTAAAGCTAGTGAGATTTTAACCACTGAGAACACGATGATTTTTCTGTTAATAACGAAAAAAAAAATCAGATCACATTTTATTTTCATGTTCTATTTAAATGACTTGGAGTTTTGTATTGAAAAATCTTCCAAACTGTTGGCTCTAATTTTTACCTAGAGTAGTATCACTGAAATTTTGGTTCTTTGAAATAATCTCATGTAAAATCTAGCTGAATAAGATGGTTCAGTCATTTTTTTACTCTGATAGTCCTGGCTAACTTGCAATATCCTGATCATAAGAGATTTCTTAAAATGTGTATATATTTGAAATTTATGTAATGTTTAAATACAGCTTGATTTCTAAGTAAGGAGTAAGAATAAAATTTCAGCTATTTTTTCTACTCATGAATCTACACTTTGTAAGTAATATTTAAAACAAGTTTACAGTATCAGAGAGCGTTTTGGAGAAATCTACTTTTCTGTGCAAAAGCTGTAAGTTCCTCCAGCATGTTAGCTTTCAGTTTCTTTTGTGTTTTAAGATTGCTTTTACAAGCAGCTATGTACCCCAGAAGTAAAATAAGTCACTGAGGAAAAAGTTGTAAATCTGATTAACTATTGTAAGACACTTTTGGCATAAATTTGTCTTTGGGATGCTATTTACTTTATTAAGGTTTACATATACAAATGCAACTACTTGCTGTATCATGCACATTTGATTATTACTTTTTTTTTTTTTCAGTAATAAACTTTGATATCTTTGAAAAAGGCTGTGAGCTTTATTATTCCAGATATTCAGAGATAATTAAAAGCAATTGTATACTTGAAAAGGGAGTGCTCATGAGCATTCAAATCATAGTCTTGTAAGAAAGTAATTTCAGGGTCATGGTTCACTCAGGCATTTTTAACAATTAAATATTCAATTATTTTGGCCTCAAGGCACAGCTAGACTGAGTTTTCAAATTTTCAGTCATTTATGTTGTACTGCTTTCACTAGTGACTAACAATTTCTTATATTTAAGCTCTTCTAGGATTTATCTGTTCCTAGTTTCATAATCTCAATTTTTCACCCCAAGTGGACATGCTAGATCTGCCTCTGGAAAGATCAATGGCTCAGCATGTAGAGGAAATGAGAAGATAACTAAACAGATTAACTAACAGGTTAATTAACTAATTTAAAAAGAATGGAAATTTCTCTGAGTTCCAGTTTTGCTAGAACTTATCCTTAAATCTTGCTAGAAGGCTGAATAATGAATTATGGATTTTAGCCATCATATGTTGTCATGTATCATCCCCCTGTTGGAATTGGAAATAACCCTTTGGCTGACTCCACTAAAAATACAGAAAAAACTTGAGCTCAAAGTGTAGCTTTAGTTGTAATAAAACCAGTCTGGCAATACTTGAAGAAAAATCCTTCAGGATATTCCTGAATTCCAATATTCCAATAGCATTTGGAGAGAATGCAATTCTAGCAAACCTAACTCACTTTTTCCTGACATCAAATGGATAAATTGAGATTCTCTTCTGTGGCAGATGACTTGTGGTAAGTCTGTAGTGCATCCAGTGCTGCCAGACTTGTGAAACACGTGCAGAGAATCATGATGCTGCTTTTTAAGAAATACTCAGATGAAACCTGATTGTCTTCAGAGTTATAAATCTCTCAATCAGATATGCTCCAGCTATGACTAGAGAGGGTTTTATCATCCTCCCTCTAACTGTATAGCTTCATATGTGTGTTTTGAACCACTTTTACTCAGGAATTATTTTACATCCTTAGGCAGGGTAGTTAGACTTTCTTAATAGAACCTTGAGATATAAATGATACAGTAATATTTACTGAGTTTCCTTCTTTGCCTTGCTAACCATCCCAAGTATGGAATCAGGAAGGGAAAGCATGCCACATGAGACAGCAAACAGCTAGCCAGACTCAGCTAGAAGCTTTAATGAGATTATAAAATCAGTGTAAAAGGGATTAACACAAATATTGACTTGGTTCTCAGTTTCTTGACAAACTGTTCCATGCAAGCAAGGGAGTGTCATTTCCAGACTGCTATTTCTGTTCTCTAATTAAAATCCTGGGACCAGTTCCAAGGGGTAGGGCATGAACAGAGAGAGGGGAATTAACTTCAAGGACCAGATTGACATACACCTACATCATGAAGATGGTCACTGATAAAGCAAAAGCAACAGTGGGGTTCTTCAGAGAAAAACAAGCTAAATGTATCAGCTGAGTCCATGAGTCATCATTGATCTTTTCATTCTGTGTTTCATTCAGTTGTGAATTTTGTTTAAAAACAAATATATTTATTGAAAAACTATATCCAAAAGTTTATCAAGGTGAGAGGTGATCTGTTGACTTTTATTTACAACCAGCAAATTTTGGAACAAATGTGTTTCACTGAAAGAGAGCACTGAGTGTTCTGCTTCCATGACATTGTACCAGACAGATTATTTTGCTTAATTATGTATCTTTTTTTTCAAAAATCAGCATGAATTCTCAATTAGGAGGCATGAGCATCATTAAATACTGGTTTATCTTCTTTATTGCATAAAAGGCGATCCTTTTGAGGTGAAAACTAACACAGATAAAGAACTATCCTGAATTCAAAGTACAAATTGTTACTCTCTCCTATAGCTTTTGCAATGAGAAGTTGTAAAGAAAACTTGAATTCCCCAAAGCAAGCACAGTTATCTTGGTGACTGAGAGACCAGTCTGGTCTATACAAGGTTCCTGTGAGGAGACTTTTTGTGATACCTGGGTGTAGGCTCAACCTGAGCTCTCCTCTCCATCACAGGGCAGCTCACAGACTCACCTTAGTGAGATATCTCACAAACTTCTCCAAAGTCTTAATTTATCTCAAGCTCACCTTTGCACATTCCCTTCAATATGGGTTGCTGAATAGAGTGTGTGATGCAGATGTAATGCAGCTGCAAGTCTGGGTGGGAGCTTCCACAACAAAATCCATGAAACATTTCTTCTAAAACAGCAGTGCTTCCACAACCCCATTGTCTGATCATTACCCAAGAAATTGCCAAGAAATTCGTAAATAAAAATCTGTCCTTTATTGCTATAGGGCGCAATTGCTCCCTCTTGATCACCTACAAGCTGGTAAATGCAGTAAAAGAAGTTATTAATTTCTGAAGAACTAAAGTTTGATTAAATGTCCCTTGTCCCTCAGCTTCTAGAGGCGAGATTCTCTGCTTATATTTGTATATGGATTTTCCTCAGATTTGTAACCATGGATCCGGTGATTATTTTCTCTGTTGGTATTATTTTTGAAGGTGTTATCTGTTCTGGTTTTGTTTGCAGCAACTTTAGGCAGTTTTTTCTCCAAGTCCATCTGAAGAAAAGAAAGAAAACACCCCTGTAGTTTAAAGCCTGTATTCACTGTATTTTTTCCTTTGATTAAACTATTAGGAAATAAAATATTATTAAGGAAAACTATTAAAACAGTGCAAGAAGAAAGATGTTTATTCTGTATGCCTTTTTAATGAGCTACAAAGCCTTGGGACACCTGGAGAATAGCTGGCCCTGTTGCTGTGGAGGAGGTGGAGGTGGAAAGGAGCAGCTCAGATGCTGGTGAGATTGTGAGATTACTTTTATTTATCTTTACTTGAAAATTTGTTGGTTTTCATGTTTATCAGCAAGCCTGAGAAGTGAGGGCAAAAGTTTTATTGTGAGCTAAAATACAGCTGTGCTATATCTTTAAATTTTATTGGACCTACTCTGTCTTTAAAATATCTGAAACATGAGCCAGATCTTTAAAATTCAACTCTGACTGGAGTTGATCTGGAGAGCAGAGGCTTTGATGGGGATGGCAGCAGCAAGAGAGCTTCATGAGCAAACGAGTTCTGAAGTCTTTTTTGGTGGAAGGCAGTAGCTTGGTGAGCTGTGTGAAGTGCAGTTTTGTCTGCAAGGGAGGAGGGCAGGGAGAGGGAGGTCAGACCCTGTTTCATGAGCTCCTGGCTTTCCTGAGGGCTGTTTGTTTTCGGAGAGCCCGAGTCCCCATATTTGATGAAAACAGGAAAAATAGGTAACTCATTACTGAGCAAGGTCTGGCTGATCTCATTTCCAGCCTGTGGTGCTTGTGCAGCACCCCTTGCACAAATTCAAAGCAGCTTTGAAAGCTGGTTATTCCTGTGCTCAGCACATGCAGCTGCTCCTGGTGAGCTGATGCCCTCAGGTACTCACCTCCAGGCTGTCGTGCTGCACTCCACACCACAGGAATACTCTGAGTCTCTTGGACCAAAAGCAAAACAGGTTGCAAACTGGCTTAATTAACACTGGTGGGATGTCTTCTCCTCTACTAGGTCCTGCAAAAAGAAAATAATAACATGTGAGTGTATGGATAGCTGGGTGTGAGCCTTGGGAACCTCAGACCATGAGGTGGGGGAGCAGGATCAGAGCCCACTCTCCTCTTCTGAATCTGTCTCAAGTCAAGCTTTTTAAGAGCTTTTTTAACAGCAGAGCCAGCTTATGCAAAAGCACATTTATTTATATTTATGGCTATGTATGTTTAGGACACCAACCTGTTATAAAGCTGATCAACAAGCCTGTGATGGCACAGCCCACACAGCCAATGGCACTGAAGTACAGGTAGGACAGGGAGTACCAGGTGTCTGCCAGCAAAGGCCTGTGAAGAGGTGACAAAAGCAGCTGGTGATGAGTTCTTGCCTGAATGTGCCAGCAAAATGCAGCTCAGGCTGTCACCTGGCATCAGTCTGCCCTCCCAGCCTGCCCTGTGGCTACTGCCTGCTGCAGGCTGGGCTGGCACACAGCAAAACACAGGTTTAAGTGGTAACAGCAGGAAAATTACCTCTCTGGAGCCAGTGTGGGAGCAGCTGCAGTCAGCAGCACCTCGGTGCTGTTGGCCAGAGTGCAGTTGAGGGTAGACAGCTGCAGAGGGATGGACTTCACTGGTGGCGCAGGGTAAATGAAAGAGCCAGTGCCAGCCCAAAAAGCCAAGCTGATCCCAGCTAAGAGGCCTCCGAGAGCACCCTGGGCAAGTAGAGAAAGATACTGTTAAAGATGATATGTGGAAAGTGCTTTTCTGTGAATACAAATTAGGCAGGAGTAGGTAATGATGGATTACGGTGTAAATAAATCCTGTTCTCTCTCAACTAAGGTATAAAACACGGTGCTTTAGTGCCCTCTATTTATAAAAGTTGAAGCAGAAGTGTGATTAAAGCTGTGGTACAGATTTTAGTGTTAGTTCTGCTAACCTTGATGGAAATCCTAAAGGGGCAATATGGAATTGAACTCGTGTTTTGAGTGGAAGAATGAAGGCAAAGCTTTTGTAATCGCTCTGTGCATCCCAAGGCTGGTGCAAGTATTGAATAATTTTTTCTTCTTAACGAAACTCAGAAACAAACAAACAAACAAAATTAAGAAAACCCTCATGTGAATCTAATCACCAATTATTCCACAGTTGTGTAGACTTAGATTCAGCAGGTTAAATTTAGGCAGGGAAAAGGCATGTATAAATAGATAGATCCTCAGGTGCTACATCTGAAAAGCAGCTCAGAGACCCAAACAAATTTCAAAATGAAGTTTTAACAAAAAAAAAAAAAAGAAAAAAAAAAAAAAAGAGATTTTCTTTTAGATCAGGATTTTTGTTTCCTTACCTTCCAGTTAGCACAGGGAAACACAATTCCCAGAGTAAATAATCCCAGCATTGGCCCCCCACACATGCCATGGATGGAGAGGGAAGCCTGTGGGTGCAGAGAAGAGAGAGGAGTTCAGGGCAGTGGCTGAGGGGAAGCATGCCCAATTCTGATTTTGGCCAGTAATTTTCAGTGGGAAAATAGTGAGAAAGAAGGGATAAGTAATGATTTCAGGGCACAGTTAGAGAGAGGATCACGATCAATATTGCTTCCTAGCAGTGAGTCAATAGTGAAAGAGTTAGGGGATTTCTTTTTTGGCCTCCTTATTCCTCTCAGCAAAATGTCCACAGAAATGGTTTAGGTAATCTAGCAGCCATCAGAGCTGGCAGAATTATTTGCTCACTTCATCATCATCACATTTTCTGTTCATTCCGATTCTATTAATTGCATTCCTGAAGCAGAGAAATACCTGCACAACTCCTCCCAGCAGCGATGCTGCTGCAGCCATGGAAGTGCACAGGACACCATACAATATACCTGGAAAAAATAAGGTACCAACGTTCTCAGTGCTGGTTAATAGTGGGGATGGGTTCTAGCTCAGGAATGTCTGAGATGAGCAGGCAGGATGGAGAGATTTACACTTCTTACTGAATGTTTAGAGCAGATCATTATACACCCAGAGGTGTCTTGTGTGAAGTCTCATTGGGTTTTTGGTTGATTGATATTCCTTACAAAGTAGAACAATAGCAATGAGATTAATTTAGAAGTTATGCCTCATGAAGAAATGTTTCTGTTGCCTTTTAGTGTCACCTTTAAAACAATCTAATAAATGAGCTGGGAAATGATAAAACAGCATGACTTTCTTCCCCTGACACTAATTTTAACTTCATGGTAGGTGAAACTCTGTATGCAGAAGTCTTGAGGAAAGCCAATCAAAACTTCTGTGCTAGCACAACTTGGTTTCAGATATAAAAATTACCCTTCTAGGTCCAGAGTGAAAAACTAAGTAGTAAGTGGAAAAACAAACACAGAGAAGACTAGAAGCAGTTACAGAGATATAAAATATATGGGTTTAGCTCTTTCATGATATTTATGAACTTTAATAAAATTATTATGGTTATTATTATGGTATTCATAAAAGGGTTATGATCTTACTACAATAATTGTAACAAATATCCTAAAAATTAAAATAATGTTGGATGCTTGATATGTTGAAGATATTTTGTGGGGTTTTTTTACTTTTTTGTTTTCATACCTTTTCTCTAAAAAGCTAAATACCCTGCTTATGCAATACTCTAAATTTGAATAGAAATTACCGTATTACTCTAAATAAATACTACAATAATGTGGTAATAACTACATTGATATTCTTTCTGTGTTATGAGGAGTGCTTTCCAATATTTTCAGCAGACCAGACTTTTCCAAGGATTTTGAGGAGTGGCTGTTAATGCTAGTCTGCACTTCTTTCTCTGCCATAAAGGTGCTGATACTTAATGCTACCGAAGCATCAGGCTGATGTTCACCTTGAGGGTTTATAAAGGGTTACACTCCTGTGGAGGTTTCCAAAGTGCAAGTGTTTCTGAGGGAGTCTCTCTAGGCAGTGCCCTTTGCTGCTAAAGAAATGGGTCTCATCTGGAGTACCCACACAAGCCTTTGCTGATCCACGTGCTCATCTTCTCCGAGAGGTTTGGGAAACCCTTTTTGACCAAGTCTTCAAAGGTAACAGTTGCTAAAGCATTGATGCTGGCAGCCACCGTGCTGTAGGAAGGGAGAAAGAAGAAGGGTAAGTAAATAGGAGGCAATATAATCTGAAATCAATCTGTATTTATGAAGAAATGTGCTCTTTTTCAGCACTAATGCTCTCCAAGGACTGTATGACTCATAGTATTTTTCACATGTGCTGCTTTAACTGAGGAGGTTTCTGCTGCTTCTGCTGGGGGCTCTGCTTTGTGCTGGCATGGAACAAGACAGAAACACATCCTAAATGACCCTTCAATTTAAAACTTTGCAAAGACCTGAAATACAGACAAGTTCCAGAATTAAAACTTACAAACTGAATTAAAGCTCTCTTACAAACTGAAGGATGTGCAGTCACCACTAGTGCCACCCTGGTCCTCCACACATGGCCCAACTCCTCCAGCTCACTGAGTGAGCCTGTCTTTGGTGAATACAGTTCAGACAGACTTGCTTGAAAACATTCACACCCCTGAGTATGATATTGTGTTAGCTTAAGTAAAGACAATATCACCACAAGCAGCTCACAAGAGTATTTTGGGAAATTAAACTTAGTTTTTCTACACTTTGTCTGTATTGATAATATTATTCTAAAATGTATTTGGGATAGGACGATACTGGAGATGTGGAGTTAGACTTTATCATAAACATAATAATAGAATAATTTAGGTTGGAAAAGACCTCTAAGATCACAGAGTCCAACTGTTTGCCCAGCACAGTCAAGTCCACCACTTAACCAAGTTCCCAAGTGCCACGTCCACATGTCCTTTAAATACCTCCAGGAATGTAACATAATTCAATAAAGAACTACTGCTAATTCCTAGAATGCTCTAAGAAAAAACAGCTGAGCTTTTCTTAGGGTTTCATATTTTTCCCTCATTCTGGATCCTCAAGAAATTATCAAAAACAGCTAAAATGTCAATTCAGATTCACAAACCTTAGTGTTCCACTGAATGCACAGGCAACAAACAGTCCTGGGACTCCTGGCAGCGAAGAAAAAATGTCCATAACAAAATATGGCATGAGCTGGGATAGAAGGAGCACAAGAGCAATATAAGAAATTAATTAAGGGTTTCCTGGGTAATGGAAGAGAAGTATTTTATGTTTCTGAGCATGTTGTGAAATTCTGGTGTTGTCCCAAGTAACATGGTTTCAGATTTTGAGCAAAGGGTTTGTCTTTTGTCAAAAATGCTGAACTGAATTATCACTGGAGGAGTGCCAGAATAGATATTATTGTAGCCCTGATCTGGCACCCACCTTAGTCCCTGAGTGCTGAAAGGACATAGAGCATTTCCCAAAATTAGGCTGCCCTGATGTGTGCTATATCTGAGTGCAAAGCAGCTCCTAATTATTGTAATGGACACCTGTACCTGATCAGGAGCTGAAATGAAAGCAGCAGTCCAAGGGTCACAACTCTTGTAATGAGAGTACATCACCAATCCACAAAATACTGCACACACTAGGACTGTCCAAAGTCCCAATAAATTCAGGTAAAGTGCCCTAGAGCAAAAGAGAGAAACTGTTTAATGGACAATAAATAAAAAAGTTGTTACAAGATATTTATTCTGAACTTTTTTGGGAGATCCCTTAATCCTAACTGGTTATGTAATTCAAACTGGCTGCACAATTCAAAGCAAGATTTAAAAAAATGAGCTGGAAGAGTCAAGTAACCTCTACTCAGAATGGGCTTCACTGAGTGCTGGGTCTGTCATTCCTGTCCCTTGTTCAGATTTTTGGGACATGTTGAACAGATTTTTGGGAGATGTCGATGCTCTCCTGCCTTTAATGCACACAGAATATTATTTCCAGTGTTACCATGAAAAGTAACAGTCTTGATTGTTTTCACTATCCCATGAAATGGATGTGGGTGACAGGATCTGCTAGGAAGATTGTGTGACTGTGGGTCAGCAATCCTGCAGGTTCTGAGAGCTGCCAGATTTAATTTAATTTAATTTAATTTGATTTGATTTGATTTGATTTGATTTCATTTCATTTCATTTCATATCAGAGCTCACATCATGTTTGGACATCACCTTGCACAAGATCTATTGCTAAGACAAGTTCAGAGTGTGCTACCAGGAAACAAAGGTTAATCCAGCTTGTTACTAGTGATGTTCTCACTGGTGTGACTCCTAGATGTTTTTCAGACACTGGGTTTTTTACAGGATAAATTCATATAGACAGTCATGACCTTCAGAAAAATCAATATGTTTACAGGCAGCAAAAAGTCTAACTGTTTGAAAAAGGAAAAAATTACCACCTTTATTCTTTAGCCACAAGTGCAAGAAATTGGCCCTAGGTGTGTGAAAAAAATCTGATTGTTGAGTAAAATGTCTAGCTGTGCACATACTACTGCTGAAGTTGAGGCAGGCAGCAAGCTGGAGACCTGCATATTTATATTGTGAAGATTCACTTTGTTCTTCTTTGATTCTGATTATTCTGATGCTGCAAAATTTTAAGAAATTGTTAAGATTTAATTTTAAATAGGTAATACCTTGTACTGTAGTGCTCCACCAAATCAATAACAACTTTTAATCCAGTATAACATAAACACAGCTCCAACAGATACATTTTTTACAATTGATTCGTTGACAGCACAACTTCTGTGTTGGCACCTTTGCCATACTCTCCTTCTGAGAATTAGTTTATCAGCCTGATCATAAATTGATAAGCTGCAAGAGACAGGTTTTTCTTTTTCCTCTGCATATACTTAAGTAATTTTGAGACAGAGGCAGTAAGACTGTCAGAGTAAAATTAGCTTGCTACCACCTAATGGGATCCCAATATTTATTTAGTATAGCTGACAAACTTAGTGTAATTCTTGATTGATTGCAAGAACAGGTTAATGACAGGTAGCTTACAGTTTAGCATGCTTTTCTGATTTGCAGGAAACACATCTTTGTATCGTGGACTGATTGACTCCATAGAGCCCTAGCCATGTAAATGTTCCCCCAATAACTATTGTCCAGAAGGTGTGTCTTCTTAAAGGATCAACATCAAAGCTAGAAGAAATAAACAAAGAAAGAAAGAAAAAGCAATTTAGTTTTTTATTTAAACATATTTTTTTCAGCAAGAGGTAGGTGATTATTTTCAGAGCTATCTGGCATGTTCTACCATCTGAATCAGAAATTTTGCATTGGTGATACTGTTTTCCAGAACAGACACCTGATGTGCTCAGCTTTGGGAGTTCTTTTACTTTTTATATTGGAACACATTGTTTTCAAGTCAGGATAATCAAATATCATTCTGACCTAGTCATTGGATCACTTAACTGAGATTAATTAAATTAATATGGATGCTCATGCTCAGACATCAAACCTGTGTCACGTTGTAGCAGACCTACAAGCCACCCTGTCTGGGACCCCATCTTCTGTAAGGAACAAGGTTACTTACTAAACTCTAAAAGAATCCTGTAAACTTTTAGTGACACATCACTATGATGTAACTTCCTTTACAAGAAATTGCTTCAGCTGCTGTGTTATCTTTTGTACAACAAAATCCTGTTACTCAGCAAACCTAACTCGTACAAGAATATATTTCTGTCTTGAATATGTTATCCTTGCAGTTCTCCTTATCTTGGTCGGGACAGCAGATAACATTTGACCTTGCTGCTGGATTCTGTCATGGACTTGCCTTGATTAACCAACAAATACCCCAAACAGCCAAAGGAAGGTCAGATTTCTGTCCCAGAGCACTGGTGCTCTATTGATTGCTGCTGTGGTGAGTGCAAGTAAAATGTAGTGTCAGTTTTATGAATAGAAAAATAAAGATATATACAATTAACTGCTGAGATTAGCTCAGTTGATTAGAACACGCTGCTAATGGCATCAAGGTTTCATGTTTGATCCCTGTATGAGCCATTTACTTACGAGCTGGACTTGTTGATTATTGTGGATCCCTCCCAACTCAGAATATTCTGTGTATGAAATTGGAAGGAATAACTGGGCTGCGTTTGTAGCTACACAAGGAAAAATGGCAAATCATCCCTTCAGTTCAGCAGACCTTTGATTTCTTGAAAGAGTTAAACTTTCTTAAAGGTCAAATACATGAAGAGATGAGGAATGGGCTTTCCTGAGTCACCAAGGTTATTTAAAACCAAGTCTGTGTATTTTTTGGCTTACTGAGGGTATGGTTTCTAAACATTAAATATACAGAAAGGAATGGTTTGCATAACTTGTTTCTTACTCAAATATGTTTAGCCGGGATCCTTCATGGGCATCTTCCCAGACTTTGGTCAATCCACCATTCACACTAGTTCCTCGAATCAAAACCGTCACGAAGCCAGCCACCATAACAATCATTTGAAATGCATCTGTCCAGACAACAGCTTTTAATCCTCCCTAAAACAAAGAGAAACTGTATACCCTCAATCCTCTTTCCTGTTGCTAAAGTACTGGAAAATGTAGAAAGACTCCTTACTTGGACAGCTCGTGAGCTGTACAGCACCGAGCAAACCAGGCTTTGCATTCTCCCACAAAGTGTGTCTTTTTGCAGGTCAGAAAATTTCACAGCCTAAACAGCTTGTCCATGGGCACAGGAGAATATTTGACTTTCAGTTAAATGCTTTTTTCTGCCTCCTTTATATGCATTTGAAGAACACATCATGGTGTGGAAGAAAAGCTTGGGGATTTTTGTCCTGCTCCTACATCAAGCAGAACTCCATATATTCTAAGAGCAGAGTGGTCCACTGTTAGCCTAACACAGAAAAACAGCTCTGGAAAGTTTGCCATTCAGCTTTCTTCCACAGCTACTTTCCCATTTGATCAAATCACTACCAGAGCATATCATAAGTGTTTTCAACTAGAGTGGAATGATATATTGAAAAAAATCATTAGAGGCAAAGGGAATGGCAATTTGTTTGTGTCCTGAGCCCCTGGGCTCTGCTGCTTCCCTACAAATACCCATACAATATAACTGTTTTGGAATTTGGAGTCTCATGTTGCTTCCACTCAAAAGTAAAGCTCTCTGACCTGTTGCTTGTCCTTCCTAGGTTTTTGTGCTTTGCTCTTGAGCACAATTTTTGTTACAGTGTTTTTTCAGCCTGTAAGATAAGAATCATCTTCTCAAAAGATGACAGGGGAAGCTTTTGGCCTCCTTATCTGGACTCTGTCTCAAGATGTCTGGTGTAAACGTGGAGACACAGCAGAGGATTAGAGAGGATTTTTTTCCCCTCCAAATAAACTTCCTTATAACACAGAGTCTAGAAGAAATTTATCTCTATGCTCTCCACAGGAGCCATCCTTCTCTGATAGTCTGTCATGTTTAAAGGATGGTCAAATTAACTGTCTGTGTTCCAGCTGTTCAGTTATGCCTGTTACATACCAGAGTGCAATAGAAAGTGCAGACAATTCCTGTTGCAGCCACAGAGCCCCAGAGATCAAACCCAGTGACTGTGAAACCAATGAAAACAAAATTGTTAGTGAAATGGATGTAACCATCTGGAAGGTAGCAGAAGAGCTGCCATCCTTTAGCTTTAAATGGATAGGAGTAATTATTAATTTTAATATTTTGTGTCTATCAATCTTTGCTTGATTGTTCAAGTGCTAAGGAAGACTGTTTTGCATTGTTGTTTTCTTTCAAACTGAAATTAACTCATTTTCAAGCAAAAGTAACATTTAAGAAGACTTGCATAAAGCAAAAATGTCATTCTGATGGGACAGTGTACAAGCAATGCCCCACTTCTGTTCTTAGTGCAGAACTTTGTCTTCAGAAACCAAGTTCTTCAGAGAATCCCAAAAATCCTAAGACAAAATAAAAACCCCAACCCCTAAGTAAACTCCATTACCTGCATCAAATGGTATAATGCTAAAATGTGCTTCATTAAAACAACTTTCTGTGTTCATTTTGCTTCATAGCTTCTTTGCACAAGGTGCACAAATTTTGTTTTGGCTGATACTGAAATCTCACCCACCACTCATAATCTGTGAGGGCAAAGCTATTCGTAAAGGTTTTCTTATTAGCAAAGTTAGTATGGTGCAATCATGACTGAGAACTTTCACATGGAATTCAGCTGCATGACAGAGGCAGAAAATCTGGTGCTGTGTGAGCAGTGGGATCGGACAGACTGAATGTAACTCAGATAATGAACAATGAAAACAGCCTCCAAGTCAGTTTTGGTAAAATCAGGATTTGGGCCATGATGATTCCTTGTGCCCTATGACAGTAAAATTGCAAATCCCATCTGTGGTGATGGATGCTCTCTGCCTAGTTTGCAAATATGAATTGAAGAAGTCTGGGGACAGAGAACAGAACAGCATTCACCTCTGGCCACGGGGAAAAGAGTTATGCCCATGGAAACCTGAATACAAAAGACAGGGAGAGGGGGAATCAAAGTACATAGTATGGTCTTGGATCATCAGCTTTACTGTGAACTTTGTCAGGATATTGGGAAACTGTGTGCTTGAAATCCCTTCAGGTGGTTCTGAGAGGAAAGGAGAAGAGCAACCACGAGGCTCCTGCTGATGTTTGGGTGTGAGGGGAACCTGAGGAGCCAGAAATGCAGAGCTACAAGGTGAAGGCAGAATCCTTCTTATAGAACCTTTGGGGATGGTTGGGTTTCTGTCTTTATCTATTTTTGTTACTTCATTTACTCAAGCAATCTTTCTGGTGTGGTTATTTGGGGTAGCAGCATAAGAACTCACCTTGGTTGAGTGCCAGTGATGGAGCATAGACAACTATTCCTGTGTAAAGGATCTGAAGGAGAAAAATGATGGATTTGAGTGCTCAGTGATAAAACCTGTATTTAGAGTAGGGCTCTGAGCGAAACACCAGATCTAGGGGTTTCTTTAGATCAGCTGGTCTTGTATATGGCTTTCTGTTTCAGCCCTTAAAAATCAAAATCTTGTGTTTAACTACTTTCTGAGGGAAGGACTATTTTCTGTCTTTGTATTACTTTTTTCTCTAATGCTAAGACAAATAGATGACAATATATCCTCATGAAATAGAAAAAGGGTGTCTCCAGAAAACACAGTGACACAGAAGTTAAGTTGCATTTATCTCAGAAATTAATTTTTCATTTTTCCATTCAATCCCTTTCAAAGTAACTGACCCAATACCCTTTACATGCAAGATCTGAGAGAACTGGTGGAGAAACAAAGCATCAGAGTCAGTAAGCATTCAGATCTACTGCCAAAGGTTTGGGAATTATTTAAGCTGAATTAATGCAGAAGGAAATGTCTCATCATCTCCCATCAAAACCCATATTTCCATTAAATACATAACTAATGTACCCTTTCAAGATGGTCCCAGCAGTCACCATCATGGGACCACAGCTACCCAGGCATCTGCCCAGGACACCTTGTGCAGCAGTTTTCAAATAGGATCATTCACCTCAGTGTCATAAATGGGTAACTAAACATACCCAGTCAAGCTTGGCCAGCTTCTCAAGAAAAACAGAATCCACATGTTTGGGAAGAGAGAGAGGCTTTAAGTGAACATAATGAAACCAAGAATGTGCTGTTAAAGACAGTTAAAGAGTGTTAAAGACAGCTAAAATGGCATTCTTAATGCTAAACAGGAAAAGTTAGAGAAGTTAGTTAAAAACACAATCAAACTTTCTTTTTAGCATTCATAGTTCAAGTGAAAATTCTAAGAAAAAAAGATTACTCATTAAAACACCTCATTATAAAAAATGTGCTGTGTGAGACTAGTCTGTGAAAATCAATGTTGAGTGAAGTTAGCATAAAAAAAAAAGAGTCAGTGTTGTCTTACCGTCTGTAGGATGTAAATCAGGGTTGCAGCAAGACGGACAATCTTGTTAAATCTTAACTCCAAATACTAGGAAAAGGTGTAATTTCAGTAAAGTGCACATGTAGCGTCTGTGACACAGATGTTACCCTTCTGTTTGCCCTGAGTAACACCTTACTGTGCAGGTAAACTTACTGGCACTGCTGTTATGAGTAGTTAACAAGAAGAGCAGGATTGTCATTAGACATAATTACATTTAAGAAATCTTCTCATCTGCACCATGTACTTGAAGCTCTATATTGGGTTGCAGTGATCAATACCTGCTTTGTACCAGGAGTAACGGGAGGACCCCAAGAGCTACAAAGAAATTTAAACTTCAAATGAAATTATACTCCAGCTACACAGTGAGGAAACTTGAGCTCATGTCTAGCAGAAGCAGCATCGACTCCAGCAGTGACAAAAGTGGAGGTGGAGCAAATGGTGGAGCAGCAACGTGGAGTTTCCCAGTGCCTGAGCTAAATGGCTTTCCCATTTTCTCAGCCCAAAGCCAAATCTGCACGTTGCCAGTGTGGAGAGGCAAGAAGGGGGATCTCATGGACTTCCAGGTTCAAGGATCTAGAGAGGTGTAGCCACCTTCAAAAGAGCTGCAGAAGTGAGTGGATCTCTAGACCCAAAGGGCCAAGTTTTAAGGCTGAATCACCCCCTGGGGTCTCTGCAGAGTCTCTCTGCGCTGTGCAGCCTCCATGCAGGGAGGCTCTTCTTGGGCCACAGTCCCATGTGCACCCCAGCAGACATCAGGCATGGGCTGATGTCTTCTTTTAAGAGAGGACTTTGTACTGCCAAAGCATCTTTTTACTTCCTTTTGCTCATGCTGATCTTGTGTAACAAACCCCACAGTCTGCCATATAAATACGTGGCTAATTTATGATGAGCTATTTCTAAATAATATAATTTAAGATGAGCTATTTCTAAAAGTAATTCATGAAGCCAACAGTCATCTTTGCAGCATGCTTGAAGGGTCTCTCTGTCTACAATGACACTTCTGGTGCCTCAGATGACAAAAGTGGTTGATTCTCTGATATTGGGTCAAAACCAACTAGAAAATGCAACTATTTGCAGCAATGTCCAATTTTACTCTTCACTGACCTGAAAACATTTCCAAGGCAGATCTGTTTGACCAACTTGGGTTTGGGTTCAGTGAGTATCAGTAGCCTTTCTGTTACCAGAAAGCTCCTTGTGACTAATCCAGTTCCACCATCCAATTCTTGCTTACTTGAAACTGCCCACAGACAGGAGCAACCAAACTTGCAGGAGCTGGCTGGAGTGAGTGAGAGGCCATCCCAAATGCTCAGTAGCTGTCCTGTGGATGTGCAGGTTACAAGGGCTGCTACTGAGCTGTATTATGAAGGAAAAAATGTGCTCCAGGGAAAATGCTAGGCAAAAACTCTACAAAAGTCAGAAGTCGTTCATTTAATTTCCTAGATAATGCTTGAATTCATTCTCCAGACCTGACTGGTTATTTCCTTCTTTCCTTTTTATTTTCTGAGCAGGCCTGCCACCATCTTTCTCTTCCTTCCACCTCCACTATTTAGATACAGTAAGTTGGCCAAAATTACCATATCTAGACTAAGTCTGAATTGGATAATATTGAATGTTGTTCTTAAAGTCTGTCTCCCTAAACCAGAGCAGAATACTCAAAAGACCAGAAACATTTGGATACACTTAAATATTTTCCAACTTAACTTAATTTGGTGCTTAAATTCTGGTGTGTAAACCCATATCCTGTCTGTACTATATGTGCATAAAAGGAGCTCTGACCCTTAGATTGTGATTTCAAGTTATGCAGTATAAATAACTAGTTTGAACAATGCATACCATTTTTAAGAATAATTAATATATCAATATATTTGTTCTGTGAAACACTGCAGACAGCTTTCTGTCAAAGACTTTAAAAAAATACATGCACGATATTTAATTATTCTCTAAAAATACATGCTCGATATTTAATTATTCTCTAAAAAATACATGCACAACATTTAATTATGCTAAAATAGTGCGTTTATTTTATGATTTTTACTTACCTCATAAGTGCTTGTGATGCCAGACTTATAAAAAACAGGTAGATAAAGTTCAGCAGTAAAAATTATGACAAGTGTGTACGAAAGAAAGAAGAGCACAAAGGATGCCCCGTAGCGATAAACTTCGGAGGGTGTTCCCAGGACTGTTACTGCTGACATGAAGCTTGATGTAAGAGAAAAAGCTATGGGTCCACATGTCATCTGCTTACCACCCACCAAAAATTCCTTCGAGGTTTTCTTTTTCCTCTCTTTAACTGCAAAAAAGACTCCAATGCTGGCAGAGACTAAAAATAGTGTTGCAAAAACAACATAGTCCCAAGTCACGAATTTTTTGCCTTCTGGAGCTACAAAGTTTGGCATTGCACCAATTGTATAATTCTCTGATGGAAGATTCTGGTTTACTATGTCTGGTGCTCTGACCAGATTAACTCTGGTGACAGCAAAGCTGAAGCTTCTCTGTAGATCAGCGATGACAAACAATAAATTGAAAGACTGTTCAGCCAGAAGACTTTTTCTAATCCAATTCAGTTCTAAGAAATAAAAAAACAGGTAGCTAAGGATGATTTAAGGAGGAATGCACTTAGACCCTGGTACTATGGGTTCTGCCAGGCAAGCTGAAATAAGGGACTTAGCTGTGAAATTTGTAGTACAACCCCTTTTTATCTGTGATGTGTAAATTTAAGGTTAAACATTAGCCTGGCACATTGACTTGATCCATGTCTTTTCTAACATCTCAGCATTTTTAAATAATAAAATGAGAGCAATAGAAGAAAAAATGAAGGAGAGAGAAAGGAAGGAAAGCTCAGTGTCGAAACCTGTCGTCTCCCTAGTGAGTTTCTTTTCAGAGAAGCAATTTCCTCATATGGTTAAAAACTGATCTGGAGTGCCAGCAATATGATTTACAGTTCTCCTTTGACATGCTAAGTTTGCTTCTTGGTAGAACCTCTGGAAATTAGGGCAGCCATAAGAAACTGAAGTGTTTAATGTTTAAAACTATGATGCTTCCCCCCACTTGCTACAGTCCAGCCTTGGTGTGTTTGGAGACCCAATGGACACAAAGGACCTCCAGATGAACTAAAGTGGGGTTTGTGCTTCACTGTCTGAGGATGAATTTCAGTTAGAAACTAATTTTTAACTGACTTCTACTAAAGACAATATAGCTTGTATGGGTTCACGTGAGAAGTGACTCATTTTATTTATCCATATACAATTTTGTTGGATTTACTTGACCAGAGAATCATAGAAAATGAGATTAAACAGCAACACTTATCTTAATTATGTCTTTGGCATAATTTTGTAAATTCAATATTAGGTTGTGTTTTTGTTTTAAATAATTGAATCCATTTTATCTTCATTAATGCCATAACTATTCCTTTACCAAAGAAGCAGGAAATTACTTGTCATCCCAGGATTAACTTGTACAGAGAGAGACAGTTTGTGTAGTCACGACCCTGAAGGAAGGGTGGAGTGTATATTGTGAAGAAAATAGGAAAAAGAAATAATATAACCTGGGAGAGATTTTAATAGCAGAAGTCCTTTTCTTCAGCCTTGTCTTGGTTGGGTGTGGATCCCCACATCTCCTTCTCAAGTCATTGGTAAATAGACATAGTTTTGTTGTGTCAGTACAAACTTTGTGTCCAGACCTGGTCTTGCCTGCTCCCATCCATTGCTTAGGAGAAAGACTTCTTCTGTCCATGTGTGCTGTAGAGATTGTGCAATGTTCTTGCTGATTTTGGTGAGGCTGAGTGTAAAAGGGGGAGTTGAAAGTCCCCTTTTGTTGCCAGATGTGAACAGAAAAAGAAAAACAAACAAAAAAACCCAAACCAATATGCGAAGACACTTCTTTAAAGGTACTGCTGCATCTGTAGACAAAACACCTTTAGTCCACATAAATATATGAAGTGCAGGTTTGGGATCTATGACCCAGCTCTCTATGAAAGCCAGGATATGGATATATCCATATGTATTGTGTCCTGTAACGTGGTGGTGAGATGGAGGCACCAGATGAGACAGCAATGAAACACTTTCCATTATTCAGATCAGCCAAAATGAGTCAGTCCAGGCAACATCCTGAGAGTTTTCATACAGCTGTATCCAAGTATGCAACCATCACTAGTTAATATTTCTCTTTTGTACAGACCAAGTGCCTTAAAGTGTTACACTCTCAAAAAAGCAGCCAAGCATTCCTCTGCTTTTGAGAGGTTGTTTTGGTTTTTTTGCCTTTTTGCTCTCTTCTTTCTCTTCTCTCCTTTTAAGTGTGGATATGGATATGGATATTTTCTGCATGTTTTATCTCACACCTACTGGGCCTCATTAATTAATGTCTCTGGCAATGGTAAAAGCTGTGTCATTACAACAGGGAGTTTCTGGGGTCAACCATCAATCCAGTCTGGCAGGAGGATAATTTAATGGTGTTTTGTATGAAGCTTGTAGGGCTGACCAGGAAAACCATAGATTGATCCAGCTTGATCACAGGGGCATCAAGTGAAATCACAGAAAGATGAAAACCCCTCAAACTTGAGGGAATTTCTTCTCAAATTTGAGCTGCTAAACTGTTTTATGTAAATAAGATCTGTCTTACAGTGTTGAGAGGGTGGGGAGCTGTTTATAAAGCTTGGGATAAAAAATGAAAATATAAAGCAAATGAAAAAATAATCATCTGAGTCAGAAGGTTTCTCTCCTAGTCATGTTACCAGAGAAACTGTAAGTGGAAGATCCCTGTAATATTCATTCTAGGAAAATAAGTGTAGTGTAAAAAATTCCAACTGTCATAAATGTAAGCCTGTAGCAAGTTCTTTTTTTTTAAATTATGAATATTTTTTCTAGCAGAAAAATGGGTATTTTTTGAATGATAGTGTTTTACACAAAGTAAGAAAAAATTAATGGAATAAAATATTGAAAATCAAGCTAGAAATGTAAAATTCTGTATTTATCATGCCATAGTCTTCTGGCACATTTTCAGCATCATATCATGGGGTTTTTCAGAATAACCATTTTGGCTAAATCTCATATAGAAAAAATAACATAACTTAGAAATACAGTTTCTGGATCAAAAAAAAATATAAATAGTATGGAAACGTTTGTTATTCTGACATGATGTAATTCTGTATGTGGGAATAACCGGTATTTTTATTTCCCTGAAATAGTAAGATTTCTTAAAAATTTATTTATGCAAATTCTTGTGAAACTAATTTTTAGCCAGGGTAACCCAAGGAAGAACCTTCACTTTTTGAAGATTCAATACCTCTTTCAATATCTGACCAAGAATCTGACAAGAAATTCCAGGCTGAGTGTTTCACTTTTCCACTGCAGGCTGGATGCATCTAAGGTTCTATTTCAGGCCTCGTTTCAACATCTGAAAAAAGTACTTGAGGATGGCAAAGTTAAGGGTGTGACTAATGAGCTGCAGCCTGACCTCTTGCTGCCAGGCAGGAAAACTTGCAAGGAATGCTCTTTTCCATGAACCTTTTTGCCCCTGATTGTGGGGAAAATAAAAATGGCCTTTTAAGGGGGAGAGGAGACATAGCTTGGAGTGAATGGATGTGTATCATTGCATCTTTCAGTTTGAGATTAGGAGAAAGGCAAACTTTAATTCAGCATTCTATTAGTTTGAGAGTTGAGCATCTCCTCCAGCGCTTGGAAGATGCCTCTGCCTTATCCTAACAGGCAGAAAAGGGATGCTGGATGTGCCACACCTTCCATATTTACAATCAGCTCCCTAGGAGGAAGCTGAAGACACCTCTGACTGCTGCTCTCACCACCACAGCTATGTTGTCCACACTTGTTTTCCTTTCTTCTTCTTTTTTTCCTTGCAGTGAGAGCTTTCTCTTTGGAGTAAATGCCAGTTTGGAGAGGATAAAAGTCATCCATTTCCGAGGCCAGACTAGAATGATGTGGTCTGATGCTCAGTGATCAGATCATGAATATTTTTCCTGGCTTCAGCTGAGTTAATTTGCTAGGTACCCTTTGTCATGTGTAACAGATCCAGACTTGACCCTTGATCCAAGTCTGACTGATCATTAGTACTGAGAAGAAGAAAAATAAGTTTTAAATTCTAAAATTACTTCAAATTTTTGCATCTTCTGCATTTATTTTGATGCCAAAGTCCAGTATTTGAGTCAGAGAACTGTCCACTATTATAAACATAAGTGTCTGTAACATAATATCAAGTCACTTGTAAGATTTGATATCCATTTGTTGATATCCATTTGTTGGTGCTACTCTAAATGGCTAGATCTATACATAGAAAATACACTTGATTTAACTTACAAAACTAAGATCTCACAGGTTGTATACTTTGCATAGTATCCATAAAAAGCAATGCCTCTAAATGGTATTATAAAAATTAAATATTATATGTGTTTCTCTAAAGAAAGAATTTCTAACATCTAGGACAGAAAGCTTCTTTATTTATTTCTTTATTTAGTATATTGCTTCACTAGTATTTTGTATAGTACTGGTATTTAGCATTTTGCTTTACTAGAAATAATTTAAAGTGCAACTCTCAGGTAAATAAATACCTGTGCAGTACTGAAGGATATGTTTTTTTTTTCTTCTAAAAATGCAGATAATAGAATAAATTCTGTGAATAATTCATTTTGCTAAGTAACAAAAAAATGTTTTTCTGTATCTTAATACATGATAATTATTTTCTTACTTCTTTTTAATATTTTCTTACTTCTTTTTAATATTTTTCAATATCAAGATGTGAAAAATTCATAGAAATAAATACTGGAGGACTTAAGTCATATTTGATTGGACAGGTGAAAAAGAAGTGATAACTATTTTTTTGAGGAAGAGTAAATTTCTGGAACACAAAAATGCTCTGAAAACTGTGTCTTCCAGAAATCCTGTTAAACTTAGGGGTTATTATCTTTCCTTGACAATGGACTTTGGTTTTTCTTAAGAGGCTCTTTAATGATTACCCTTTCCTCAGAAAGTCATGCTCATTTATCTATAAAAAGATCATTATAGTCCAGCAGAATGAGGAACTGGAGGTATTGCTTAGAGTTTCAAAACAGATGATTCTCTGGGAACACAGAGTCCTCCCCATGGGGTTGCTCTTCCCTGGAAGTGCCAGGTCACACCAGGGCACCCGGTGGCCTCTGTGGCCAGTGGTCAAGATCCATCCACTCCTGCTTCCCACTATTTTCATTGTAGGGTGAAAACTTTGTGGAGTTGCTTGCAAACACAACTGTTCACTTTGTGAGCATTTTTTCAGGAGAAAAATGCATGGCTTTTACACAATTCTTATACTGAGAATTGGATTTTTCTTCTGCAAAGTCAGCTAGAAAGTTGCCTGGGAAGAAACAATCTGAAACACTGGATTTTGAGTAGTTACATTATCAAGAAAAAAAGCCTGATTAAAATCACATGCCAGTTATCATTTACCCCTCTCACCACTGCAGGGGATGAGGGTCCCTCTGTGGCTGCAGTTTCCCTGAGCCATCCTCACATCTTCCCAGCCACCTCTTCCCCGAGCCCCTCCACAGCTCCACGCCATCCACCCAGCACCTGGGGCTGGCAGCAATCCTTCAGCTCCCTTCAATCTCATTGTAGAGGGAAAAATGAGATATAGGAAAGTAGTTTGTTACTCATCTGACCAGCATCTTCCCCTGAAAACTTTAAACTTGCCATCAGCACAGAGCAAGTATGAGACACGTCACGTCCTGACACTGGAACTGGGGAGTGCCCCAAAACTGGGACATTTCCCAGTCCCACCTTTCAAGAAGTATTTGCCACAGTGCCTATGTGGAAAACAGAGGCAACCAAATGAATAATTTTCCAGAAATGGCACAGATATGATGTAGAAAGATGTTTCTATCACTCAAAGTAAGTGACTGGCTGTTGCAGTCAGATCACAAGCTGGATAACCCGAGCAATAGCGCTCGTAACCCATCGGAGTGGGGTGAAGGTGTGAGACAGCTGGTGCAGATCTGCTTGTGAAACAGAACAAGCTGGAAAGGTGCTCTGCTCTTGCTGTGGAGTTAAGGCTGTCCTATGGTCATCTCTATATTTTTGCTGCCTTTGCCACTGGAAGCCTGTGTGAGGGAGAGGGGGTATGGGTGAGGCTGAGCATGAGAGAGAAGGGGAATGACTGAGGGAGGGCAGGGCTAGGCTGCCCTGGGGAAATTCATACTGCAGTGGCTATTTGAGATCCTTACAGGGAAGAGTAGAATACTGCTCTTGACTAATAACTAATGAATAAACTGATTTCTGAGAAAACATGACTTATTTTCTGTTTGGCTTACAGGTTTGAAGACTAAGGCTGTTAAACTGGGTTTTTCTTTTTATTTACTGAACAAGTCAAGAGGTTGTAAAACTTAAAACTTGTGGACTGACAGAAGGACCAGCTGTGCATTCCAGTGTACCTCAGCAAAAGATGGCAGTCAAGGACTGAACAAAATAGCAGCATTACAATTCTACTTTGTTTTAAAATGAGGAAAAGGCACAGCAGAAATAAGGCACTTTGTACATGAATCAAAAAACACTTTAGGGAGAAAGTAGTAGCAGCTGGGAAGGAAAGAGGGGGTTGAGATCTCACTGCAGGTGATTTAAGAATAAAGAAGCAGAACATATTTTAGGAGAATGAAAAAGTAATGTGCACTTCACTATTTCTGTGCTGTTAAAAGCTTCAGAAACCAAAGTCACCTGATTTGGCCTTCAGTTGTTAATAAGTTATAGACACACCACCTTAACCCCACAAAGGAAGCATTTGGAAACAGTCAGGCACCAATCCTAGGGATAGCTAGGGATATGTACTTCACAGGATTGCTATTAAGGGTCCTTACAGAAGCTCTGTGCTGTTCATGAGCAGCTTTAATGAGCATTCCTAGTTACAACAAAGCTGAGGATCACAAGCTGCACTCGCTGGTGTGTTACCCTACCAAACATAAAGAAGAAATTCAGGCACTCCCTGAGGAATGAAGATGTTTGACACTAAAGAGGTGTGACATCTTCCCCCAGATGAGATGGTTCATGCACTCCAATGAAGTTGTGCTATAAAAAGTATGTTTTCCCACATCACAGAAAATCCAAATTAAAGGGACGCATTCTTTAGTAGGACTTGGAGATTAATCATCTTTAATCCTCACTGACTTATTTTATCACTTTCACTTTTCATTCTTAATGTACTTCAAATGGATCACTTAATCCTGGTTTGTCTGTGTAATTTCAGTCTCCTTATGTACTCACATTCTTATCTTTATATAGATTAGAGTGCAAGTTTTTGTGTATTTTTCTGCAGAGAATAGCTTCTCTTGAACTGTTTGTTATATTGCCTGTTATCATTACATATCCCCAATTATTTTATTTCCCCTAAATTGAAATAAATTAAGTTAATTAAAAAATAAAGAGCTAGCTGTAGTTAAAATAATCCATCAAAATAAGTAAATAAATAGCATTTTGCTTGCCACTGCACAATGTATTTAGTTTGAAAGAATCAGGTGGAAGAGATGGCCTGCTCTAATCTTGCCTCTCATATGTGTGAGGTGGCATGAGGTGAGGAGGAAAGGAACTGGGCCATTGCTTTTCCATAGGTCTTTGCCCTGACAGACCTGTCCTGTCTGTCATACATGAGAGAGCCTAAAGTTTAATGCTCTGCTAAAATCTCATGGCTAATTTACATTCAGGTATATGAGCTTTTGTTTGGATCTTTATTTGGGCTGCCTTTGCTCTAGAAAGCAGAGATGCCCTGCAGAGAGACCTCAACAAATTAGATAAGGAATCACCAATTCTATGAAGTTGAACATGGAAAAGTGTTGGGTTCTACACCTGGGGGATGGGTCAGCCCTGGTTGGATGTGTAGAATGGGGAACAAGAGGTGGAGAGCAATGCTCTGGGAAGGGACCTTGGGGTGTCCTGTGCAGGTACTTGATGATCCTGAGGAGTCACTTCCAACTCAGGATATTTTATGATTCTATTATTCTGTTTTCATCCTTCCTGAAGGATAAGATTCTCTTCCAATCTTCCCTGAAGGGGGATGAGAAATGGTAAAAAGAAGAAGAGGTGGTGAAAACATCTAAAGGCTGCCAAAAATGTATTATTACATAAAGTGAGCATTAGGAATTGGAGAAGATGTATTTGGAAAGCAGCCTTTTCCCCTGGACAGTGGCTAGCGGGGGAGTTGGTGTGCAATGGCACATCAGCCTGTTGTGTAAGAGCTGAGCATGTGCTCTTCATCTCATGTGGAGATGGATGTATGATATTCTGCCACAGCAATTGCTTTGAAATCAGGTAAAGGGATATCATAACCCTAGCCATAATGAATGGCTATAAAAAAAGTCTCTGGGATTTGCTTATGTGAAATATTACTGCCACACCTGTTGATTCTGTTGTTGATTCATGGTTTAGGGGTGAACTTGGCAGTGCTGGGTTAATGGTTGGACTTGATGATCTTAGAGATTTTTTTCCTATTTTAATGGTTCTCTAAGTCTATGAAATACCACATTTTGTGTGATTGTGTCTGCATCTTATTATATAAAATGTGATTGCTTCATGGCTGCCTGCTTGTCCTTTTATTTTTGTGTGTTTTTGTGTGCACATGTATGTATACAAGTAGAAATCACAGGATATTCTGGGATGGAAGGGACTCACAAGGATTATTAAGTCCATCTCTTAAGTGAATGGTCTGTACAGGGATTGAACCCACAGCCTTGGTGTTATTAGCACCCTATGTATATTTATGAATTATGGGGATCATGGAGCTTTCATGTATATTATTTCTTCCTGTGGTCATGTTGGTTTTGTTTGGGATTTTGCTTTTTACCTTTGTATAGCAAAATACTTTAGGGTGGTTCTCTGTTTAAGCTTCAGGGAATTTAATGTTTTTAGGCAGTCTGAGTCATTCACCCACTTGGAATATTGACTCTGAGTACACATGTTGAACTGTTTTGGAAAGCTGACCCCTGAAATTATGTTAAAGAAAAATATTAAGACAGTAAAATTCTATCTAGGAATAGTAGTAATTGGCACATCAAAATTGAGGATGTTGCAAATGAGCATCCATTCAGCAATAAATCCTAAACCAAGATTTTTGCCTTATATGAAAGCCTATGGTGGAAAAATGCACTTCTGATGTAATATATATTGTTGAGGAGGGATGAGGGTTTTGTCCTCACATGACACATGAAGCTCTTTAAACACATCTCTCTAAGATTAAAAACTTCTCCTTATTTTATTTTATTTTATTTTATTTTATTTTATTTTATTTTATTTTATTTTATTTTATTTTATTTTATTTTATTTTATTTTATTTTATTTTATTTTATTTTATTTTATTTTTTTTTTTTTTTTATATTTTATTTTACTTTAATGTAAATGTAAACATGCCATCTCTTCATTTCATCTTTATTCAATGCTGCCTTGATGGAGTGAAAACTTAGATGTGAAACAAATCTTGCCTGTCCCCTGCAGGCTTGAAAATAGATCAATTATTTTACTTTTACTTTAGGTTCCTTTTAAATCTGTGACAGGGCAACTGAAAAATTCAGGGTAAATTGCTTGCTTTTGACAGTCAACATCACAGTGAAAGAGTTTT